>NW_019392754.1:3211180-3493638 GCF_000648675.2 Cimex lectularius | reverse complement strand
GTAACATAAATGACCGAATAGTATCTGAAATAAAATTATTTTTAAATATTATTATTATTGTATGTGTTTTTATTGTTTCTAAAATAGTATTTACCTTTCTAAAGCTTCAATTTTTGTCATCGTATCTCTGGTTCTCTTTTCTTCTCTCTCTCTCTCTCTCTCTCTCTCTCTCCTCTCCTCTCCTCTCTCTCCTCTCTCTCTCTCTCCCTCTCTCCTCTCTCTCTCATAACACTGATCCGTAAGAGCAATTGCGAAGTTTAATAGTGAAATTCACTATTAGAAATGGATTCATCGGAGAATAAAGCCAAACGAAAAACACAAATTAGGATAGATACATACAAGTATCTATAAGTTTATGACCATGCGGCATGATTATTAATCTAAAATTTTCGACGTTTTTTTATATTAAAAATAACTAATTGAGTTATTGATTTATTAATTATACCGTTAACAAGTTTCACACAACGGCGCGAAAAACTAACACTTTCGCAACACGCATAAGTCTTGCGGGTTTGGTATTCAGGTTGTCTCATTAAGACGCCTCAATCGTAAACATCCTGTCCTCAGAGACAAATGGCAAAAACTATGTCCGAGGCAAATTTTCTTTTCACTTCTTAATTTTAAAAATGCTAATTGTGAGCCATGAAAATTATAAAATAAATCTATATGCATCAGTTTGTATTATTAATTATTCACGAGCTCATTTCCTGATTGATATAATTTGTAATGCGTCGACTCAGTTTGACGTCGATTTAATTATGTTTGACTCTACGACCGGAATGATTCACGTTGTAAAAAGAAAGAATAAAGTACAAAAATATTCATATAAATGTTTAATTCACACAATAAATGTTCACAGTTTTAAATGATTTTGTTGTCCTCCATAGCAAGAGAATTGAGCGCCCACAAATCACAACTGTGGCTATAATAATGATATAAGAGTTGTCCAACCATATATAACAGTGTATATGTCTTATGTTACAGATTTGTGAGGTCCTGCAAGCCCTGACCGGTAAGTGATCCTACATCATATTACCTCTACGCCAATCTCACATAAAACCTTATTACCACCGTTAGGAAATATCAATATTATAAGGCATAAATTTCCCGGACTTCCGCCATTTGGCTTTCAGCAATGCTTGAACTGGAACTTGCTGTCGAATTAAGGGAAATGTTTACGGTCTATACGAGATCTTCCTAACGAAAGTTATTTTATTTTATTTTTTAAATTGCGTGATTCATTTTGAAAATTTTGTCAATTTCGTCATTTGTATGAAAGATCATAACTTTGTAGAACGTAGAAATTGTATATCTAACTATTCTTGTCACGTAAGCTCATATAATTTGGGACTATAAATGTTTTTTGAATTTTATTGTTTGAGACAAATTTTCACATTTTATCGACAGATAAATAGTCTCAGAATCCGTATATGTAAAAACCTTTATCGACAATCATTGTGGTTTGAATAGTTTTTCAAATTTCTCTATTGTATTTTTAAACAAATTTGTAACTAAATAAATTTATATAACGAACTCAATGGTGTTGTTGAAGAATTATAACAACTATAAAATTCAAATTGAATTTTCAAGAGTTAATATTACAATTCCATTCCAATAAAATACGACTTCTCAGCAGGAGCGCCGCGCTTGTTTCCTACGTGTCGGAAATAATAACTTATGAAGTTTCATAACTTTGTAACCGTACAGGAAAATTGACGAAACAACTAGAGCGTAATACAGTTTGCAGAAAATTTTGTTATGCCATCAAGTAAACAAAGTACGAGTGTGGATAGAGACCGAACCCGTCCGATAACAAACTGTAGCGAAGCGGACGCAATTATGATTAGCAATGGTTGAAATTATCCACCCGGAGTCCATATAAGCAACAGCAACACACACAAGATAACTGCAAAATTCTTGTTAATAAATGAACCGTATTAAACCGTATTAACCAAACTGGTAAAAAGTATTTCAGAATAATTTTTATAACAGAATTTCTCTATTCCTGTCTTGTTGCAAGTTTATTGTAGCTTTTATAACTGCACCAATTACTTTTAATATTACTTAATATTTACAATATTTTACAATGCTTGATTACACTGGTACTACATCAACCAGCACCAATCATGAAATCAATGAAACGTGAGTTCAGGAGTAAAAGTGTAAAAAGTGGGACAATTGGTAAATCGTAGTGAAACAACAGATTTATTTACTAGTAGCTTCAAGGAGGAGCATTACAGAAGTTTTTGGGAACTAGGAAGAGTTTATTCATGACGGTTTTATTTCCGATGAGTGCTCTATTAATTCTAAAAATCTTAGCACAGCGTAGCCCAGTTTTGGTTAGTCGTTAATAGTTAAGATCTTTTAATGATAAGCATGATAATGCGCGTCCATCTGCTTCCCCTAGGGGCAAAAAAATTTACCCTTTTGGTTCAAAAACCTGCCACTCTCATCGTACAGTGCGGTTTCGGATTTGTTATTTCGATCCATGGCGAATAATTTTTTTTTTAATATGGAAATTTGGGTGCAAAAATTACTCAGGTTAAACACATTTCTCTCGTCCGATAACTTCAAAATAGCTTTCAAAAATTATAATACAATCCAAACAATTTTTTCCAAAATTAAAGATCCTACACCAATAACAAATAAATCTGACGTAATCTACAACATCAACTGTTTAAACTGTCCGGCAACTTACATCGGTCTTACATCCCAATATCTGGACAAGAGAGTAATGCAACATATCTATGATTCCAAAAAACCCAAGCAAAATTCTACAGCACTCGCTACCCACCATTTTGAACACCAACACAATTTCGACTTCAAAATCCAAAAATATTACATACGGAACAAAACAAACATAAACGTAATTACTTAGAAATGGTTTATATCATTATAACAGAGATAAACACAGCATCAATTACAGAAAACATACATTTAATCTCAGTCGCAGCTACGCCAATATCATTAATCAAATTCAATATAGATATCATACATATATCATTACATTACATTCCACACATCAAATATTTTTAATAGTCTAATTGTCAAACAATTTAGCTTTCCTTTTCCTATTTATCCCTTTCTATATAATCCTGAAAGGATAATCTGGCCGAACCATTACCACATTGTTTCCGTTCGTCGGCTCTTTTCACCTCAAAGAAGCCGACGCCTTATACAAAAATATCTTTTTTCTATACCGACTTCCTTCCCCACTCCTTCAAAATCCAACGTATATAAACATAAAACAGCAAAATCTCACTGGCACTCTCACGACGCAAGAATGGCACAATTACACAGAAGACAAACACTTTGAGTGAGTAGAAATACTTTGATTGAACATAAAAAATATATTTTGCATTGTATAAATTCACTTTTCCACATCCTAAATGTATTTGTTAAATGTAAACAATGTTTGTAAATCCCAGGCCCTGAAGATGATCTCAATAAAGATTGAAACGTTGGCACGATAAAGAAAATGTTTTTCTGAAACATACATCACACCAGACCACATCTCACGATTTCTAATTATCGATTAACGGTCACTAATCACCACACATTATACTCAGGTGTGATACAATCAGCAAATCTTGCAAACGCTTGAAGACACCAGTGACAGTGGATAACTGTGGACTTTGTCTTGGATAATGATTTCATTGTCCGACCCCTATTTGCCACGCTAACGGTTTGAATCCCACGGCTTTTTAACTGAGAATAGTATGAAAAATGTATATAAAATTGGGCGGCTTCTTTCGCGACAACCACGGGTAGTCGGACGTTAAGCCATTCTATATAACAGGAATTACTTAACTTAATTTTTTATTAAAGACAGACCCACCACATGAAAACGTCTGTTGCAGCAGGTTCTGGTGTACAAGAAATGGTTAAAAGTTTAAACTTATTTACCTCTTTTTTACTGTCGTTTATAGAAAAAGTGTCTTTTGTGTTGGAACAGTAACACAAAACAATGTCAAATGCAATCTTACACTGTATTTTCCCTGAACATTGGAAAACACTACTGAATTTACTCCGATTGCAGTTGTAATAGGATCCGTACGAGAAAAAACAGGGAACATCTATTCAAATACAATTCATTGCATAGTTGAATATCTCGGGTGTAGAAGAGAACTGGTAACATAGGAGCACGAGATGTGAACAGGCCATTTCTAAACATACCCGACGGCCTGGGAGCCACATATTTAATGTATACTGTTCGAGGAGCACAATGGCTGACGATGGGTTTAATCTAGGAGGACACTGAAGGGTTTCGTCCGCCTCCCAGATCTAATCTACGCCGCCAATGAAGACACTCGCATTTGAATAGTAGCTAGAAGATATTTCTCATCTCGGGTCTCGTTGGATTAAATATCCTGACAAAGTCTGATTACTTAAACTTTCTGCTGATTAACTCTGAATAGTTTGTTGAATTTTTGACTTGGAATTTTACTGTTTAGAAGAGTAATACAAATATATTCAGATATATTAATTAAATATATTTAGTTCATTTTTTATGTTTGCATAACAATAGAAATAGCTTTGTATATAAATCACTACATTTATTTTCTAAATATTAATTAACATAAAGCCAAATTTGTCCAGTCCGAATAAACTCAATAATTGTTAAGTTAAATTTGTTTAATAAATAAACTTAGATCAACTACAGTAAAAAACACTTTTTTATTTAAAATACATATCAAATGTAATTTTTTTATATTCGCTTGGAACCCTAGATGCTGTATTGTTAAATTGGCCTATGTTAATATTTAACAATTGTTTAAAAAATGAAACAAAGTTTTCAGGAGTTTATATTGAAAAATGGTCGTTTTCCTTTTCAACTTGCCCCAACATAAGCTCAAAAACTTTTACTCTGTACAATTTGATAAAATGCTAAGTAAACCGAGTTGTTTTACTTCGTCCCGTTACAGTCCCGTTTAACTTTTTTCCTGCATATCATCTAAACTAATTTCAAAGCAAAGTTTATTGATTACAAGTAAATAGGATTTTTCTGTGCAAATTTTGAGCAAATGTTAGCATATCCAGTAAAACTAAAAAAGCATAGCTTTGAATTAAAATAGCTTTGAAATTATCAGGTATCATATTTTTCCTGTCATTGCGTAAACTTTTAGATATTGATTTACATTTTGACACTATATCAACTACAATTATTTCTTATTTTATTCTAATAATTGCTAACGTAATAAGAAATATATAATAGATAATACAGACAGTTGATTAACTTGAATTACTATGGAATAGTTATAAAACCAATTGAAAAGGAATAGAATTTCCTTTGGCCAGAACATGCAATAAAGTTGTTTTACTATGCAAAATTGCGTAAAATAAATACGGTACCATGAAATATAGAATTTTCCTTTTGATCGGACTTGAAATAAAATGTTTTTACTATGTTAGGTTTGAAGATATGCTAAGAAAACCAAATTCGTTGGATATGGTGATAACTCTGAGTTGTTTTTTTATTATTTATATTTGTATATTTTATGTTTTAATTATATCAAGTTAAATCGATATTATTATTTCAAACTCGCACAAAAACTAGTATAATTGTTAATAAGACATTTCACAAAATGTTGTCCTTTATAAACTAATTGAGTTTTCCACTTATTGAACTTACGTGATTGTAAATATGTTTCAATTAATTAAAATTTTTAGTTGAGCTAAAAAAGTCAGCGTCACGAGCGGGATTCGAACCCACTATCTTCGTCTAGATACGCCGCTCCTGTATGATTTGAGCTATCGTGACCTCGATCCATTGGACATTAACTTCCCATCTCAACCCCACCTTTTGACTTTTCCATCCTTTTTTGCCATTTTTAGATAGCTCAAGTGTTAGAGCAACGGCGTATCTAGCTGAAGATCGTGGGTTCGAATCCCGCTTGTGACGCTGACTTTTTATCTCAACTAAAAACCTTAATTAATTGAAAGATATTAATTGGTCAAGCGGACCACGAAAACTAGTGAATTTAATTATAAATATGGTTGTTTAGGTTTTTTAATTATTAATGAAGTTTACAGAAATATTTTGAAAATAAAACAAACCTTACTTTGAGCGGAATATATAATTAAATACTAGTATTAAATAGTAACTAATGCTTAAAACAAGTTACGACGTTTCTCTTCTTAAATGAAATAGAACAATTTCTCCTAGTAAGAAATTAATTTTTTTACTATATCAATACTATCGGAACTTTTTAAGAACAAGATTTGTAGAATGATTTGCTGCAGTTGGACGGTGCTTAATTAATAAAATACTTTTTTTCTTCCTGCATTTTTTATTTATCGAGCTAATTAAAGCAAACGATAGAACATATCTTAAAAAAGATGTACTATGAAACTATTCTACCACATCTATTGATACAGGTTTTCAACATTTCAATATATGAACAGGTAATATTTTTCATTTTGCCGCGGACAAAAGCAAAAGCCTTGCAGATATCCATTTGTTCTTATTTTTTCCTGACTAAAATATCTTTTCGTGCCAGCCATGTTCGTACCCCGCGTTTACGATTACGTCAAGAGCTTTGAAACCAACCCCTCATTCTTTATGGCTAAGCGTTTCCAGGGATATTACGGGTTAATGACAGTTGCCCCTCACCCTGTCCCTCGTCTCATTATGCTGTTGAAAAGTTTACTCTCGTTCTGCTTGGTCTTCTTTTTCCCCCATCGCCTGGGTTGGTAAAAGATTCCAACGTAATAAAAAGAAGAAGAAGAAGAGGAAGAAACAAAAACCGGAGAACACTATGTTTTAAGACTTTTTATCCCTCCGGGGAAGGGCGGATGGCTCAAAATATTTTTATCTTTTATTATTTCTCCTTAAAAAAAGGTAGGTTTGTTATACCGTTATCTTTTAAATTTTGTGTAAAAATAAATTTACTTCATTATAAATTGATAAAAAAACGAACAAAATATTAATACTAGCTTTATTCGTAAACAATTATTGTATATTGAATTTTGTATATTTTAAAAGTATAGCTATGTGTAAATGCAAAATGATTATTTGTAGTCAGCCAAATAAAAATAAACGTGTACAAATTTCTCTATAATTTAGTACTTAAATTGAATTTTTTTTTTAGGTAATATTCGAATGGATTCCTAAGTGATGGAACAATACGAATAAAAAATACGAAAAAATATTAATACTGCTTCATTGGTAAGCAATTATTGTATAATTTGAAAGTTCATCTTAAATAAAATAATTATGTATGAATGCAAAATGGTAAAATAAGTTAATTTTATTGTAGTTAACCAAATAAAATGTGTACAAATCTCCCTACAATTTAGTTTTTAAATTGAATTTTTGCTTTAGGTAATGCTAGAATGGATTCAGTAAGTAATGAAGCAATACTAACAAAAAATACGACAAAATATTAATAGGCTTCATTGGTAAGCAATTATTGTATAATTAATTTTGTATAGTTTGAAAGTTCATCTTAAATAAAATAATTATGTGTAAATGCAAAATGATTATTTGTAGTCAGCCAAATAAAAATAAACGTGTACAAATTTCTCTATAATTTAGTACTTAAATTGAATTTTTTCTTGAGGTAATATCCGAATGGATTCCGTAAGAGATGGAACAATACGAATAAAAAATACGAAAAAATATTTATACTGCTTCATTGGTAAGCAATATTGTATAATTAATGTTGTATAATTTGAAAGTTCATCTTAAATAAAATAATTATTTATGAATGCAAAATGGTAAAATAAGTTAATTTTATTGTAGTTAACCAAATAAAATGTGTACAAATCTCCCTACAATTTAGTTTTTAAATTGAATTTTTTCTTGAGGTAATGCTCGAATGGATTCAGTAAGTAATGAAACAATACTAACAAAAAAATACGACAAAATATTAATAGGCTTCATTGGTAAGCAATTATTGTATAATTAATTTTGTATAGTTTGAAAGTTCATCTTAAATCAAATAATTATGTGTGAATGCAAAATGGTAAAATAAGTTAATTTTATTCTAGTTGACCAAATAAAATAATATCTGTACAAATATCTCAATAATTGAATTTTTAAATTGAATTTTTTCTTGAAGTAATGTTTGAATGGATTCGCTGAAACAATACGAACAAATTATTAATACTGCTTCATTAGTAAACAATTATTCCATGATTAATTTTGTATAATTTAAAAGTCGTCTTAAATAAAATAATTAAGTGTGAATGCAAAATGGAAAAATAAGTTAAGTTTATTGTAGTTAAATAATGCAAAATGGAAAAATAATTTCAGTTTATTGTAGTCAAATAAAATAAAAAGTGTAACAATTTCTCAACATTTTGCGTTTTAAATTGAATTTTTTCTTATGTAACGTTTCAATGGATTCGGTAAGTGATGAAACAATACAAACAAGCTATATTGATTGATATTCTGTCGAAAGTTTTCATTTAACTTATTGATAAGTGTCACAGAGGGGAAAATATACTGGTGTACTATTTCTTGGAATAGACAGTTACTCGCCACGGCTACGAATGAGCAAAACATGCTCCGCCCGGCTTTACTGTCCGCCGAATGCGCCTACTTTGTTTTATATGCACCCTGTTTTACGGCGGTCGGTTGTAAAAGCGTCTGCACAGACGGTGGATAAAAACACGTCCTTTTTAATGAAGCAGGGGAAAGAGCGGAATATTATCGGATGCTCTCAGTTTTTCCAACGGTCACCTTTGCCGTTTTGCTGTTCTTTTAATCGAATTAAACGTCCTTTTCTAATAGAGCTTATAAACCAGGCATTGTCACGCAATAAATAACTTTGTAACTGACCAAAATCTTAATTTGAAAAGTGAATAAAAATCGTAGACTTTTTCAACCTTAACATTACGCTTACCCATCATCATTCACTAATTAATTGTACCTGTAAATTTATTTTATTTTTCTAGTTTGGTCATGTCCGATTATTTTCACCTGCCTATCCTCGCTGTTTTAGACGCGTTACGGCTTATTGCCGTTATATGTGGTTGCTCAGGGGTATAAGAAGGTTAATGCGAGAAATAATATCTACAATGTGTGGTTATTAGTGACCGTTAGTCCATGATTATTCGCAGATCGTGAGACGTACAAGTGACGTAGGTTGTAGAAAAACATTTTCTTTATCGTACCAACGTTTCGATCTTTATTGAGATCATCTTCAGGGCTCAAAGTGTTGTTTTTTCTGCGTAATTTTTCCATTCTTGAGTGTCGTGGCACTCTCAAGACGACACACAAGAATGACACAATTACGCAGAAAACAAAGACTTTGAGCCTTGAAGATGTTCTCAATAAAGGTCGAAACGTTGGCACGATAAAGAAAATGTTTTTCTAAAACCTACGTCATACCAGACCGCATCTCGCGATCTCCGAATAATATCTACAATTAAACTTCATTTTCTACTGTTCATAAAATTGTATTGACTTGTTTAAGCTTCATCTGTCAAGATTTCTACATACACATTATTCGAAGATGACGGGAAGCCGAAACGCTTCTGCCAGCAGAAACCAGTCAAACCAAAAACGACCAAGTACATCACCATGGAGAATTCAAGGGAAAATCTTACAATTTAACATCTTAACTGACTATTTGGTAGTTAGGCAACCTTCTTTTCGATCTGTCAGGAAACTGAATTATACACTTATAATCTGCATTTGTGCAAGTACCCTTCAAGGGAACTTCATTCGTTTTCAGAATATACAAGTTCACATATACATAGCGGCAGGTCTCAGTGCAGTGCATTAACAGATCCCACGGTGCCATTTAAATGAACTGGTGATTATTATAAGGAGATTTTATTAGTTTATATGAGGAGACAGATTACTTTGTTTTTCTGTTTTACTCTTGTGGCAATCTAACCCGATTTAGAAACACTTCGAATTCGCTACGGCCGGAAGCGGCAGATATTCTGATGCAGCCGGATGTACGATGAAAACAAGAAAGACAAAACGGGAACACAGGAGGCAACGGAAGAACGCTTAACACTTATGCTCAGTACTTTAGCAGACTCGAGATTGTAGTCTAAATAATGAGCCGATACCTGAAAAATTGCAGAAATAATATTTTATTAACAAGACACAAACTGACATAACTGGCTACTAAAAATCCTTCCTGATTTTATTTGAATATAGGAAACAATCAAATAAAAGATTCAATAACGCTGGACATAGAGTTTCGAAGTTCAATCTCGACCAAACCTTCTAACTTCTGACACCTATAGTTTGTTTAATTCAAAATACCTCGCGAAATCTTCCATGCTTCTTATTTTCCATACACAATGCACAAAGAGCGTGTTGTCATTCCATATACTCATAAAATTCCGATAGAAAAAGGTCATTAATCATTTATACCCTATCCAAACCTATATATATATATATATATATAAACATTTGGGCACTCTCAACACGACACGCAAGAATGGCACAATTACACAGAAGACAAACACTTTGAGCCCTGAAGATGATCTCAATAAAGATTGAAACGTTGGCACGATAAAGAAAATGTTTTTCTGAAATCTACATAACACGAGACCGCATCTCATGATTTCTGAATAATCTTATTAACAGTATGTCTAACAAGTACACACTTGTTTTGGCTATGGCAGGATATTATACAATCCTTTAAAAAATTATTTTTCAAATAAAAAAATTATGGAATTAAAACTTATTTTGTTATTTTTCAAAATTCTTTAAAAAAATTTCTTTCAGTAAAAAACATAATAATTTCTGATAAATTTTAATGCAATTTATAATAAAAATGAAATAAAAATGCTACAGAAGATTATTCAGTAATTGTGAAAGTTTCTGGTGTGATGTAGGTTTCAGAAACACATTTTCTTTATCGTGCCAACGTTTCGATCTTTATTGAGATCATCTTCAGGGCCTGGGATTTACAAACATTGTTTACATAAATATATATATGTATAACATATGTATGTATAAGCGTTATAACATATAACATATATATATTTTACAATCAATTACGACATTATAAAGTAAAGCATTAATTTACAATATTTAACGAACCTAATTATTATTATTACCTAATTATAAACTGCTTGAAAAATTCGTTAAAGGTGTGTAAATATTTGGATACAATTTGTGAGAATAATTTTTAACTTTTAATCATCTGGGGAAGAAGGAATGTCTGGTGACCATAACTCAGACTAAAACTATAAGTAGACTTTTGAAATTGCCCAATTTTAAAACTGTCGAATTAATTTCTAACCAGTTTATATCGAATTAACAGGTGAAACTATTATTTGAAACGGCAATAAACCTTTGCCGGACGCGTACCGTCTTGTGATGTGAATATAAATGTAAATCGCCCCGGGAATATCAAGGTAGAACACGAAATGGACATTTTGCAAAGCCGATTGTTATATTCATCGGTGTGGGAAGGGGTAGTGTATATAATTGAGTTACGGTATAATTGAGGACGTGTTGAGATAGCTGCTGGTGCGGAGATCTAAATTGGGGCACCTGAAGGATTCAGCTCACGTAACAGCAGCGGTCATCATAAGCTCAGCTCTCCCTCTTCCTCATCCCTCTGTCTCTCACCCTCAGCACGTCACGACGACTGCTCTTTTCTTTCCTTAGAAGCTTATTCCATTAGGTAGATCTCTACCTTTTGCTTTGAACTGGCTCGCTCTTTTATTAGCCTTCGCATAACGTATTTTCATATCGTAACATTATAACAATAAGAACTTCGTTAATTTTTTTTCTTTTTTTAAGTTAATATTGTCATTTTAAGTGTATATGAATCTATCCCAAAATAAAACTTGGCATTCCAATGATATTTCTAAATTAATAATTCTCACAATGACACCAAATATAAAATTTAAATTTTAAAAACATAAGAAACCGCATTTATAATATAAATATTAAGTACATATGGCTAAATTAGCTATATTTGATTAGATCTGTTTGCCATCTAAATTTATGGTTATTACCTGCTACTAAGTTATCTATTTATAATTACAACTCAATATAAACAATTTAGTCAATGACTTAAACAAATTGTCTTAAGAAATGTTCATTTTTTGATATATTAAATATAATAAAACATTTAATGTGGTTTAATAGTATCTTTTGTACCGTAATGAAACATCTAAAAAAAACAGACATTCAATTAGAATTTCTAGGTCGTAAACTCCGTAAAGAGATTAAAAACCAAGACGGGCTTTGCAATTAGAATCGTCGCAGGTTAAAAACAAGAGGCCCACCCCCGGTTTTTACCTATGATGAAAATGGATAAGGTTCATTTGAATGCTAACTAGTGCTTATGTTTTACCACGAACCCGTTTTAGCCCGAGCCCCCCTCCATTCCAAGGACGGATTTAATATTTTAAAAGAACTAAGGACTTAATGGGACGCCGCTCGGATTTATGAAATGCCAGAATTATATTTGATAACATCTCGGTTAAAAATGTGCCTTATGGCCTGGCTGCGAAGAAAAAAGTATGCTGGGGTGAGGCGAAAAGTAGGTTGACAGTTACAACGCGTTATTAAACCATTAATGGTGTAAATTATTGTAATTCGTGTGAAGTAGTGCCAGGGGTTCATTAAGACTTGTGTACACATATACGACGTTTGAAACGAAAAAAATCGATATATTGAATCATTCCGTTTTATCGCAAAATATAACATAAAAAATTCAAAATTTACCAGGAAATTTATTAGCATAGATCGCACAGTAGGATGAAATTTTAAGCGCTAATGGAAAAAAATTCCTACGACTCCAAATGGATGTTAAAATAAAGACAATGGTTTTAGTATGTGAATTTCATTTATTGAATACATCGATATATCTTTTTTATATTGTTAAATGATTTTTTCGTATTATCCAATTTTTTTTTTATATGTACATTTTAAAATACCTGACAAGTCCAAACAGACGGTTAATTGAACCGCGTTGTTGTTTTCTTTATTTTATTTTGTAAAGTAATCATGTAATATATTTATACCTAAATGAACAATTTTTCTCTTTCTTTTTTGTCATTTCAAAATTTACCAGGAAATCTATTAGCATAGATCGCACAATAGGATGAAATTTTAAGCGCTAAAGGAAAAAAATTTCTACGGCTCTAAATGGATGTTAAAATAAAGACAATGGTTTTAGTATGTGAATTTAATTTATTGAATACATCGATATTTCTATTTTATATTTTTAAATGATTATTTCATATTATCCAATTTTTTTTTTGTTATATGTACATTTTAAAATACCTGACAAGTCCAACAGACGGTTAATTGAACTGCGTTGTTGTTTTCTTTATTTTATTTTGTAGTGTAATCATGTAATATATTTATACCTAAATGAACAATTTTTCTCTTTCTTTTTTGTCATTTCAAAATTTACCAGGAAATCTATTAGCATAGATCGCACAATAGGATGAAATTTTAAGCGCTAAAGGAAAAAAATTTCTACGGCTCTAAATGGATGTTAAAATAAATACAATTGTTTTAGTATGTGAATTTAATTTATTGAATACATCGATATTTCTATTTTATATTTTTAAATGATTATTTCATATTATCCAATTTTTTTTGTTATATGTACATTTTAAAATATCTGACAAGTCCAAACAGACGGTTAATTGAACCGCGCTGTTGTTTTCGTTATTTTATTTTGTAGTGTAATCATGTAATATATTCATACCTAAATGAACAATTTTTCTCCTTCTTTTTTGTCATTGAAAATATATTTTTACTGAGGCTTTTGTCTATGGTATTTAGCCATTGTCTAATCTGGATGTCCAGAGAAAAACATGTCGTAAGAAAATAACCTTACTTACTACACTACTTGTACTTACTTACTTTGGCGGCCCAATACATTAAACCTAAGAAGGGAATAAAATACAATACTTTTAATATAAACTCTGCCAAAGATAGACGAAAGATAGTCATAGGAAATGGCAGTTTGGTACATAAAAACAATTCATTGTTAAAGCCCAAAAAGTTACAATATACGCCTTGCACAAACTTGATTTGTTAGTGAGGAAGAGTTTCAAATATTAAACAAACTTTTACGAAAACCAGTACTTCACTACAACAACTTCCGTTCATTTGTTTACTCTAGACCAAGTACTGGAAAAAAAAGTTTAAGAAAGTAGATATCGAGCTTTTGCGAATAATTCCTTATTGTCGCAGTGCACAGGCTATAAGAGCAATAAGGATAAGCCCTCAACCCTATTCTCTTTAATGAGTACATTGTCGAGGCCGGGGCGTGAAACAATTAGGATCCTGGGGCATTGCTGTCGTCTTTCCTGGTCAAGTAATCGTCCGTGGTTTTAGGATTCACTTAACCGACTTCCTAAGTCAGTTTAAAACAATTGATCCAAGAGAAACTATCCTTGGTCTCGAGCTTAACCCCAGGCAGAGGCCGTGAATTTCGGCTTATCGCCCTGACAAAGCAATCTGGGCCGGCTAATAAATCTGTTACTGGCTGGCCACATTTTACATTGCCGGATGGTTGTCAACCTTAGTAAAAACGATGACAGCGATAAATTTTGAAAAACAGATTTTTAACGCAAATAATGCTATAGATAATATTAGTGGAACAATAACATAATCTACGATCGACCGTTAAACTGACTTAAATGAAATTTTAAAAATAAAAGCCTAATTAATGTTAAGAAAGTAAAAAAAATCATTAATAGATTTTCAGTGACTGTGACATACTGTAAACAATTCGGTCTTAAATAACAATAATATATCAAAAAATGAAACTCCATGACCATTAAGAAACGTGACTTATGAGGGGTCACTAAAAAGTAAATAAAACTACCTGTGACTAAAGACTTTTATCGGTTTCATTGAAAATTATAGGATTTTTATCGTAAAAAAACTTTTAGAAAAAATTTATTCATTTTACAAAAATGTTAACCGAAATTAAAATTTGAATATAATACTTCTAATCAAACTGTTTTATAATAATAATAATACATTTCGTAATCTGATAATGGTGAGCTTGCATTGCCCCACTTTTTTCACTGACGGTGAAAAATAATAATTATGGGTATGAAAAATTAAGTTAGCACGAACATCAATTTTCCGGAAAAGGCTAGTTTTTAGACACTGTGTCTAATGAGGAGGACTTAAACTGCCTCCGGGGATGTACTCCGCCCGTAAGCGTTTCTGGAGTCCAGCACGATGAGAGTCACGTCAGACAGATTATCGTGACTGCGATTTCGTTAACGTCCCCTCGGTGCTGACATCCAGAATCTGGAAAAGAAATGTTCGGCACGTCCGGACATGAGTTCTAATTTAAGACCAATTATAAGTGCAGGTCACGCCGCCTCCGTCGGCTTCGATGCGACGTATTTGAACGATTTCTTAGTAGCAATTTGTAATTTTAGTAAGAGAGTTTTATTATACTAGCTATGTTTCGTTTTCCGGAAATAAAATTGCGAGCCAAACTAAGCCCAGTGACTTCAACATCGTTCTTTCAGTACAGTAAAGTGCCATCTGGACAATATTCAAGCCTCCATGTAATATGGAGGTTCGGAACCAGCGTCTGATTACATTTGGCTGGAGGGACTTGGACAATGTACAAATGAACTTGGCTTCTTGCAAGTATCAATTTTTAAAATTTAATTCGCCCTATACTACCTCTCAGTTGATTTTCTTATCTAAGCAAGAAAGTCTCAGTTGGTGTTCATTATTTAAGGCAGGTTTTTAAATGTAAAAATGGCGGATTTTTGTTAGCTCTACTAACCCCTCGGCTTAATTAGTTGAAAAAATTACATAACGTTTGCATGCGCGATTTGTATAATCAGGTCGAAATCTAATTTCAAAAGCAGATACAAAAAGAAAACATTTCTATAAACAATGAACTTTCTTATAAAAACAATACTAAAAAAAATTAACAATAACAAAATGTACAAACATTCAACAATTAGTTGAAATCGGTCCTCTTCCATTTTTGGTTGATTGTCTTTTCTTCGATGATAGATTTGGATAATAACTAGTAAACGTCCTCAACCAATTTTTGGTTAACTTGTTACGTAGTTTATGTAGTAGTTTGTTATTTTTTCAAGCTCTGAAGTTATTTGAAGTTCACTAGTTATTTGCCCAAATCTATCATCGAAGAAAAGACAATCAACCAAAAAATTTCTAACCAGCCAATTTGTTGTTGAATGTATGCATTCATGCGTATACAGAAATGGCTGTGTTTCTGTTTTGTTTGAAGTTTAGTTTTGTTAAATCCATAGAGCAAATAATGTTTATGGGTATATCTTAGAGAAAATACCTTAGTAATTATAGTTGTAGGAATTTAGTAAATTTTGTACAACAAATATTACAAATGACAAATAGTCAGGTTTCATGTTTTAACAACGTTAGGTGCTCATGTTTAACTTTAAATACCAAATAACTTTTGTTTTTATTTCGTGTTTATAAAACATTAATTATTTTTAATACAGAGTCTTCACTAATCCAAATTACTTCCAATGACTGAAATAAAAATTGACTCTAGACACGGATTTTGTTCATTATATTCAAATGAATGGCAACGACAGCGAAACCGCACGACTGAAATTCGCGATATGGCCTAGTTTCGTCGTGAATTTCCGAAGGGAATAATGGAAGACAAGACCTCATTACGGCCGTAGCTGTACGGTTAGTCGGTAGCAGACGATTCAACATTTTCGACCATTCATCCTTCTTGACAAATGAAACAGCTTCGGATGATGCATTAGCGGACCGGTAATGGCGTGGGACCCCCCTTTGTTTCAACTTTACCAGCACGGAGCAAAACGTTCTATACAACTGCACCGGTTTTGCATTAGCCATCTCGCGACTCGGTATATCACCGTCTTGACAAATGCCCTACATCACAACCGAGCGGCCGTGTAGTAGATGGTCTTGTCGTCGTTTCGAATGGGCTCGGGTGTTTTCCCCTACGGGTTTTTTTTCATTTCCCGGTCGCCTTTTCAGGGTGTAAAAAGAAAAGAGAGTGTTTTTCTGCTTTCTTGCCCCTACAGACCGCCCATCGACATTTCTCGACCGAACCACCACGTACTTTTAAATATTACAAGGTTTCTCACTTAACGCCCCCGGGCAAGGCGGAATACCATTATGACTCCAAGTCCAATTGAATAGACTTCGAGATCTCAATGTAATTAATGTAAAATACCCTTAAATGTATTAATAAATATTAACGAAAGCTTTGTATTAGTCAATTACAAAATTTGCTCATTAAAAATACAAATCCTGAATGAACATAATATCTCACATTTATAATAACCAAATTGTTTGGAAAGTTTGACTCATCATATTCACCTAAAGATTTGCTCATTGCTGACATACGTGCATGTTGTGATTATGAATTTAATCACCATTACATAAGTGTCATTTCACATTACAACCATGTGAGAGAATAAGTTATGATTTAAGTTAATGGTTAATTACGGCAACAGTTACGACACCTAACCCTAAAAGGCAATGGCGAATGATTACGTTGTAAGAAATATCTTTAGATTGTCAATAAGTATTTAGAAACCCACGTTTTTTCTCATTGTTGGCTCCTTTCACCTCAAAGAAGCCGACTCCTTATATAAAAATGTCTTTCTATACCGACTTCCTTCCCCACCCCTTCAAAATCCAACGTATATAGACGTAAAACCCCAATATCTCACTGGCACTCTCAACACGACTATAATGACACATCTATACAGAAAAAACACTTTGAGTAAGTACAAATACTTTGATTAAATCTAAAATTTCTAACATTGTATAAATTCATGTTTTCACATTCTACATGTATTTGTAACAAAAAACCATGTTTATAAATCCCGGGCCCTGAAGATGATCTCAATAAAGATCGAAACGTTGACACGATAAAGAAAATGTTTTTCTAAAACCTACGTCACAGCAGACCGCATCTCACGATCTCCGAATATTCACTTGTTTATTTCTCCATTCTCAGTCTTTTTTTTGGCTCGGTGACAGAACATAATCCCGTAGAAATAATGCCTAAAATTAATAATTCGTTCGAAATTAACTAGGTGGATGCAATACTACCCTTAACGAATGAATGATGGCAAAATAGTTTTTTCTTCTTAGCATGCTGTAAAAATTTGTTCAGAAACAATGCTTACTGACATGAATAGATATAGAGCGGGTCGTTTCTGTTACTAATTTTTTACTAGGTACTTAAAGTTGATCATTTCCTAATAAGTTGTTTGATTATGAAAGAAACATTCACATTCTAACAAAGTTTAAGAAAATAAATAATTTTCTTTTGTAAATAAAGTGTTTCCCATACCAAATGGAAACATTAACCTTTATTAAACTTTTTGCATGTTTTGTAATTTTGATTGCAAGAAAATTTGAACTTATTGATAATGTGTGGTGATTAGTGACCGTTAATCGATATTTATTTAGAAATCGTGAGATGCGGTCTGGTGTGATGTAGGTTTCAGAAAAACATTTTCTTTATCGTGCCAACGTTTTGATCTTTATTGAGATCATCTTCAGGTCCTGGGATTTACAGACATTGTTTACATATTACAATTACATTTTGGATGTGGAAAAGTGAATTTATACAATGCAAAATATATTTTTTTTTATACATTCAATCAAAGTATTTCTACTCACTCAAAGTGTTTGTCTTCTGTGCAATTGTGCCATTCTTGCGTGTCGTGTCGAGAGTGCCAGTGAGATTTTGCTATTTTGTGTTTATATACGTTGGATTTTGACTGAGTGGGGAAGGATGTCGGTATAGAAAAGACATTTTTTCCCTTCGTCGGCTCTTTTCACCTCAAAGAAGCCGACGCCTTATACAAAAATGTCTGTCAGTAAGCATTGTTTCTGAACAAATTTTTACAGCATGCTTTGCAAAGAAAAACTATTTTGCCATCATTCATTCGTTAAGGGTAGTATTGCATCCACCTAATTATTTTCGAACAAATTATTAATTTTAGGCATTATTTCTACGGGATTATGTTCTGCCACCAAGCCAAAAAAAATACTGAGAATGGAGAAATAAACAAGGGAATATTCGGGGATCGTGAGATGCGGTCTGCTGTGACGTAGGTTTTATAAATACATTTTCTTTATCGTGTCAACGTTTCGATCTTTATTGAGATCATCTTAAGGGCCTGGGATTTATAAACATGGTTTTTTGTTACAAATACATGTAGAATGTGAAAACATGAATTTATACAATGCTAGAAATTTTAGATTTAATCAAAGTATTTATACTCACTCAAAGTGTTTTTTTCTGTGTAGATGTGTCATTATAATCGTGTTGACAGTGCCAGTGAGATATTGGGGTTTTACGTCTACATACGTTGGATTTTGAAGGGGTGGGGAAGGAATTCGGTATAGAAAGACATTTTTTTATAAGGAGTCGGCTTCTTTGAGGTGAAAGGAGCCGACAATGAGTGTGGAGTGTGATGATAGTTTTATATGTTATATTGTATGTTTTGTATGATGTGATGATGATATATGTATGTTATCGATATTGAATTTGATTAATGATATTGGTGTAGGTGCGACTGAGTTTACACACAAATATACAAGTGTTGAACATATTTTTTTTTTCCAAAGTATGTTTAACTATATCCGCATTATAACATCGACTTTACCCTCAGTTCGTTTACTCCAGCACTGATAACCCATTAAAATGGAGAACTTCACGTTGTATGTATGCATAAAAATGGTGATAACAACAAAACTGGAAAACATGCAATTTTGTGTATTAAAACGTGGTCCAGTCTTTAATATTTAAACTACCATAAATTTAAGAATAAAAAACATTTAAATAGTATTACTTAAGAAACGCAGTAGCACTCAAAATTATGTAGTCTCCAAAAATTGAACCCACCATCAAGCCTGACCGAAATTATTTACCGTTGTGTTTGTGAGAGTAAAACAATTTAAAACACTATCGTCATAAAATGACATTTTGCCATCTTTGTACGATATTTTACCCGACAGTCATGAAAGGGATTAAGGCTATATAGTCGAAAGAGAGTTTTTACGGTATATCATGTTTATGTTTTATTCAGACTTCCAAGCTACACAAGAATGCTCTTGAGATTTCCCCTGATGTATGCCCTCCCCCTGTTCTTTCGTCAAATCAACGTGATGGCCTCGAGTATGGATTGTTAAGCCTTAAGAATCCAAAGGACAAATGAGCTCTCGCTCCCCCTCTGTATACTGTCAACGCTAGTTCCTTCCCTCTAGGAAATTGCTTTTTGCACTGATTGCCGACGAGATATTCATAATCCGATTTCCGTCGATTTACAGTTCTTCTTTTTTTAACTTTTGTAGTATCTTGTATCCAGTTTTATTATTAATAATCGAAAAAGCCACGTGAGGCCATGAGGCTAAACGTCGCCTCGCCATTTCAACCTGCTATATTTATACACTTTGACTACAAATAGTTATACAGAATGGAGGAAGAACCTGTCTGTAAATGCGTCCATAACTCCTAAAACAGTGGCAGTTGAGGAAATAGAATCCAGTTAAGCTTTCTCCCTCGTCACGTGATCTGTGATGATGCTTCACGGCTTATCCCCTTGAAAAAAAAAGCTTTGCCAGCCCTTCCTATACCTACCCTATATATTACCGAGCTATGCATTACCATGTCAATATTTTACAGGCAGAGGGAGAAAGGGAAATCGGGGATGAGAAAATGAAGCGGATTTTCTATCTTTTCGTGTTTTTTATATGTCGTGTTTTCGTGCAGGACAATCTAAGAAGTTAAATCAAATGGATAGATTAAATCGTACAAAAACGTTTCAAATCATTGGAGAGTTCTTTTCTGAACGAAAATCATACTCTTAATTTTTAATTTGAAAAAAATTCTATAGTTTTCCTACGAAAAATAAGTAAATAATTAATCGGCTAAAAGGCACATTTCTAGAACTTAAAATAATAAAGAGTTCATTAGTATTAATGCAAGATTTATCGCGCAAGAAGAAACTTGGAGAAAAATTATTTCACATTTTTTGTTTTAAATAAGAATATTTTAATACCATCCTTCCTAAAGGCTAACGAGTAAAAAGCAGATTGAGTGAGAGAGAAACGGATTTGTGTCCCATCCGAATAAAAAATTCCGTTTGGTAGTCCTTCCATGTACAATTAATTTTTTCATTAAGCAATGTGATTAAATCCAATTTAACATTATAAAATCCATCAATTACTAACTGGTCCTCTAATTTTATAATTAGTAATTTCCGTTTACAAAACGGTTTGGTTCTTAAATAAAGAAAAGACTAAAATCTTTTCTATAATTTATTCCCTTAAATCCCTTCAAAAATTAACAATTGTGATCGAATATACACTTGGCGCTTTGGTTGGAGTGCTTAACAAATTTACAGCAGACATTCTGTACTCTGTAACTACTGTAAACTGTAGTTTTTTAAATAACTAGTAATTATCGGTAAGTCATCCAGTGCCGGTTAAACATAGGTCTAATCCATTTATGTTTTAGAGGTCAATTAACCAAGTTATTTCTTTCAATTAATTATTCTTTTTATGTCAGGTCTTGGTTGAGATAAAAAAGTCAGTGTCACGAGTGGGACATTTGAAAATGGCAAAAAGAGAGAAAATTCGAACGGTTGTAGGTTGAGATGATGTCCGAGAGGATCGAAGTCACGATAGCTCAAGTGGTAGAGCAGCAGCGTATTTAGCAGAAGGTCGGGGTTCGAATCTCGCTCATTACACTGACTTTTTTATTTCAAACAAGACCTTACATAAAAAGACTAATTAATTGAAATAGGTCTGTAATATTATTTTTGTTGAAATAGCTCGTAATACATCCAATCAAATTGGCTTTATATTCATATTGTAGAATTAACGGGTGGTTGAGATCACTTTACTAATCGAAATTCAGCCTGATAGACTGTCGTGGGTTCGATGTCCATCGTTACCCCTGGCCTTTTTTTTTTTTTCACGGTACCTTCCCACCAATTCCATATACGAGGTGTCCTTTTTAGAAGTCTCGGCTGAATTTCTCTTGAACCAATGACGCTATCAGAAAAGCACAAAATACATGTTTAATATTTTTTAGCCTAGGTTCAAATTTTTACCTTTTTTTTGGAGAAAAATTTTACAGGGTACCTCAGGCCCAGTTCAACCTCAAAACTTCAAATACGGCCATCCTGACACATCATTTTAAAGGTTTATTGACGCTGAAAACAATGGTTATTTAAAGATTGTGAAATTGCGGTTTGGCGTGATGTAGGTTTAGATAAACATTTTCTTTATTGTGCCAACGTTTTTATCTTTATTTAAATCCTCTTCAGGTCTCAAAGTATGTGTTTTATGTGTAGATGAGTCTCGGTTGTGTGTCAACACTTCCAACACGACACATCAACACAGAAAACAACACTTTGAGTCCTGAAGAAGATCTAAATAAAGATCGAAACGTTGGCACAATAATGAATATGTTTTTCTAAACCTACATCACCTCAGACTACATGTCACAATCTCTAAATAATCATTAATGAACTGTCAGTAAATACATTTGTACGCTGAAAACAATGGTGGTACACGTACCACGTACGATTTTAAATTGGTCAAAAAATAACAAAGTTACGGCAAAAAGTTAAGAAAAAAATCCAGTCGTTTGGTTTGCTCTTATATTAATCACATTTCATGTTCGAACTTCCTGCCTTGTGTAAAGATGCAAAAATTTGTTCTTTTTAACCATTATTTAGTGGTGCTCAGATCGATAGAGTCAGGGGAGATGAATCGGCAAGCATTTTTTATCCTTTGCTGCAGATCTTCAACTGAGGTAGCCAGGTTATGATTGGCGTAGCCAATGTTTTTTAAATAAATAATTAAATTTTTTATTTAATAATAATAATTAATAAATAATTTAATTTAATAAATTAAAAATTAATATTTTTTAACAGCGGCGGATCATTCAATAATTCAACGTGCATTCCTGGTATAAATGAATTTATGTTTATTTTATAAGCGAACATCGGCCAGCTATCAGAAGTCTCTAAGTGTCACCATGTGTTTTCTTTTGATCTGACTTTCCCACGCTTAAGCCGCTACCTTTCTACATTCTTCCTTTCATAGTATATAAAACGGGACAGGTAAAACGAAGAAAAACTGTCGATGCTCGCAGAAAGCCCAAACCGTAACCGCTTTAAGCCAGTTTCGCCCATTGCTTTTTATCATCCAAAATGTGTGCTTGACTTGATTTAAAAATACTAGAAAATATTTTTGCATACATTTACAATATAGTTGTGTATAAAGACTTGTTTTCGCGTTTATATTTTTCTTTCACTTCTTTCTTTCTCACTCCCTCTCTTCTCTCTCTCTCTCTCTCTCTCTCTCTCTCTCTCTCTCTCTCTCTTTCTCTCTCTCTCTCTCGCACACTGCACCCTCTTTCTGTCTCACTCCATCCCTCTTTCTCTCACTCCATCTCTCTTTCTCCCCCTTGCCCTCCCCCTCACTCTTTCTCTCTATATCCCTCCCTCCCTCACTTTTTCACTTCCTTTGTAATATTTTGAATTTTTACGTTTATTAATACAAAATTAAGATAGAGTATATTAACTGACACTAAGCAATAAAGCATTAGTTATTTGGTTAAATATACGTTTAAACAGAAATGTATTTATTAACAAATTAATACATAGACATATAGAAAATTATTTAGCTAGCGCTCAAACAACGGAAAAAAGATCATGCATAATTAGCAAAATTAAAATGACACAATAAATTATAAACAGACAAGAAATAAGTTTTCATCCGCCAAAAATATATAAACTTTTTTTTATTGTATATATCTATAATCAAAGTTCGATTGATGTAATGGAGAAAACATTTTAAATTATAATTAAAATATAGTTTACGATGCAATTGATGCGTACGCAGATTGGCGCTAATGGAATCGAGGCGCAATAAATGCTAACACCGCACGGCTAGAAAACTACGTATTTACTTGAGCATTGCTCAAATTCGCGAAAAATCGTCTTCCTCACTGTTTCACGGTTTCTTGGAATTCATTATTTATTTTGGTCTTTGAATAGCCATTCAACAAGGAAATTGAATACATAATATGAGTTTTAATAACAAAAATAAATCTTTTAAATAAATGTTTATGAACAAATAGAAGGATGTTCTTCAAGCTACTAAATAAAGTGGGTAAAAGAAACGGATAATTTGTAGGGTGGAACTATATCGCTGAGATTGGAGCGGAAAGTATTCAAAAAGAGAACACGAAATGTTGTCCAACAAAATTAAAGTGCTCTTGCGTGCGGTGGGAAGACTGTTTGGGGAAACTGTTTATTCAACAGGAAATAAGTTGGTGCAGCTTTCCACCCTCGAACCCTCCACCATCGCAGGGGGTTCCGGTGGCCGCGGAGACAGGGAAGCCTAAATCAAGACGGTACTAGTGTTCGAATTATAGGGGCCCGGTAGTCGGGAAGGGGTCGGGCTCTCCTCCCTTTACAATGTTGTCGGTGGGAGGGTTGAATTATCAATATATACTCTCTGAAGGATGGGGAGGATGGTGAGATGTTTCCTTCAGGGGTGACCGGTCGTCAGTGCGATATTTCGTCTTTACTGCCCACATTTCTATTAAGCCTTCTCTAACCTTTGTTATAACATCTATTTATCTTATGTGTAATAATAACATTACTCAAAAGGGTTTATTTGCATAACAAGGTATCTCAAATTTTCAAAGAAATGCGTATTCTGCTAAAAGACAGGTCGTCCTGGTTTTTGATTTTTATAATCATACAACTCGGTCTAATATGTGCAGCCAGTAGAGATATATTAATATAATTATAATATATAATATAGCATACGGCCGGATGTTGCTTAAGTTAAGATGTACTTAAGATGTAACTCAGTAAAATTCTTTATTTGCTTAAAACGTATAATAAATCAATCCAGTTAATTTATGGCTAAATGGATCGAATATCGTGTCTAACATAATCTTTGCGCCAAATCAAGCATTCGGCAATAAAATGTTCATCCTTATTTAACTTCCTGTTGCATAAAGAACAGTGCCTAACTTCCGCCCACCTACAGCTTTAAAATTCAAAGTTAGCTGATAGCCCTTTACTTTCGTTACAACGTGCAGAAAGACCGTTATTACCATTTATGCAATAATAAGGGTTATAATTATCGCAAAGAACAAAAGTTTATATATTGTTTTCAGTAAAAGTGGTGTTTTTAAGTTGTATTATAAGATAGAAAAACGATTGATCTTTGACTTTTTTCTTTGTTTAAATATTAAATGCGAAATTATATTACGCGCACAACAGTTCCTTTTACCTCTAATAACCTACTCTTGCGACAATCAGAGAGGTGCTTCATTTTTGCATTTTGGGCTTTTCAACGTTTAAACGTAACATCCTTACAAATGTTAAAAAAATTTCTAATTTCTATTTAAGAACATTTTCTTTGGTATTTTAACTAACACTTATGCCTAGAGTAAATAAAAGCTAATTTTTCATTTCATTTTCTTTTCAGGTAAGTCTTTTTGGTTTCTTCAACAAGAAGCATCTTTGCACTTGGTAAGCATTTATATAACTAAGATTTTACAAAGAGAAATACTTACATAATACTGCAGATTTTATGTAACGTTTATTCTTATTACAGAATTAACAAGACAGTATACACGCTCTTTTTATTTAGCTTTAATATCGTCTAAGCACAACGTACATCAAACAAATTCATTTCAACAAACCGTGAATAGTAATTAGCAATATATTATTCATCTACATTTCTATATAATAATCTATTTTGATAACCCTTTAGTACATTTTTTATTCATATTACCTTAAACACAATTTAATATTACTATTATTAATAATTGTGAATAATTAATAATAATTAATAATTACAAATTTTCCTATCTTTAACTGCAATTCTAGAAATGGATTAAAGGTTAATTAAATACAGGCAGTAATGTTTGTTTATATTATTTCGAGATCATGAAATGCGGTCTGGTGTGACGTTATAATTTGGTGTCCATATGTGTTGAAATCGGTTCATAGAATCCCATGTTCTTCGTTCTTCTCGTTTTCTTTATCGTGTCAACGTTTCGTTTAGACACCAAGCAAAGGATATTCTGAAGGACATCGCCTACAATGAGAAGAAACTAACATCGCTATATGCTTTCAATCAGAGAACTTTTTTGTTGAATTGCAGACAACACAAGGCCCTGAAGATGTTCTCAATAAAGATCGAAACGTTGGCAGGACGAAGAAAATGTTTTTCTAAAACCTACGTCACACCAGACCGAATCTCACGATCTCCAAATAATCATTGATTAACCGTCACTAAACATCACACATTTATTTCTATTATGTAGTTATACAAAAAAAATCCAAAGCTATAACTATCTTTCAGCGTTGAATTATAAACTTCATTAGTTAAAGATTTATTAAAAGGTCGGTTTAACATGTTAAAGTTGAAATTATAATCTGGATTACCATAATTCTTATGCGCCCTCTTAGGCAATAATACAAAAGTTTGGAGAGTATTTAATAAATTGTTGGGAATAGCTAAAAGGTAAAAAATAAGTTTGAGATTTAATTAGTTCTAAGCACCCTTTAATCTTAGTTTGGCCAAGATGAACCAATTTTAAGTCCGGAAAGGGGCAAAATCTGTAAGACGCTTTCGGGTGCTACAAATCTTCCCTGACTAAGGTAATTAAAGAGTTTTGCTTAAACAGCTTATATAACAGATAAGCTACAAATCATAAATACTTAAAGTTTGCAACCATTAAAATACTCCTGTAGAGGGAAAAATCAAACAAATAATTTAAAAAAAAAATTGTTTATTCAGAAGTTTTCAATCAAGCCGGTTCAAGAGCCGCACAATAATTCTAAAGCGTTTAAAGGAGGGTAGAAAAGAGAAAATACAGTCAAGTGGTACAGAGTGGTCATTGAGAGGGTTGAGAGATATCGCTGGCGGTGATATCCGATTTAGGGCCTAGTCGGAGGGGAGCTTACTCGAAATACCCAGTGGTGGTCGGGGTGGAGAGCCTAAATGCTAGCTCTAAAAAAAGAGAGAATAAATCGGGTCTTCGAAATGTTCAGAAGATTATTCCTAAACTGTTTTCCGGTGAAAACACAAGCCTAGGCAACGCCGAGATTTATTTTTGGCCTTTGTACACAGTTTACGATTTTCTTTTATTAGGAGCTTTTTTATTCCTTTTTTTTAATTGGGAAAAGTTGCTAAAAAGATTTAACACTTCTTTCAGACTGTCACGCTATTCGAGTTGAAAGAAGTTGGCAGTCACGTGATAGAACTACGCCTCCGCAGTTTAATAAAAGAACGCATTTCTACCGATGATGAGTGTCGATAACGTGCTGGAAACAGCGTATGCTAGGAAGCAACAGGCATCCATAATTTGCATCATAATGATTCAAAGTGCTTAACCCTAAATTACTCGATACACTAACGGGCATCACATCACAGGTCAATTCGACTCATAATCATAATACAGGTGGCATTTGCAATAGGTAATACTGCATATCGGGTTATCCGAAAATATATTCGAGTCTGTTTGATCTAGTTTTAACTTTGTTCGAATAAACTTTTTTTATTGAAATTTGGTGCTTTTACATTTTAAAATTAATTTCGATGACCAGACCGAGCTACATACATTTTCTTACTATTTACCCAACTTTTTCTATAAACAATTACTTTCAATTTTAAGTTCTTTATTATAAAGCATAATTAACTTTTTCATAATTAATGACTAATGGTATTGAGTAATAAAATGAATAAAAAGTACCAGAACATGAGCAAAACGTACATATTAAGTGATTAAAGTTTATTGTGCTGTAGGTGTGTAAATATTTGCGTGGCTCGTTGTTTTTATTGCTTTATTGTGTAGCAATATACCTACATATTACTTTGTCCAAGGGTCAAACAAAACTGTTAGATATAATTTAAATGAGTAAAATGAGCAATAATATCAAAAATAAATGTCAGTTACATAAATTACCACAGCTAATAGAAAATAAACAGAATGATTAAACCAGAAAAAATATGCAAAAAGCTAAACAGCGAATAGAAGGAACCAACCCTCCTTTCAAGTGAAAACATTATCTACTTGACAGATAATTTTTTCATTATTATCCGAACATATTTATTTATTTATTTTTTTTTATGTCCCATCACAGATCAAATTTCTCTCCTATCGTAATCAAGTTTTTGTTTTCAAATGCTGATTTATTGCTGCAAATTCAGAAATATATTGCAATTTGATCTATACAGGTCAGATTTCATCGTTTCCTTGACCACCTGACAAAATAATTTTCAAAATGAGGTTGTCAAAACAGAACCCACTTTATATTTTGTTGCAAATCAATATTGCATAACTCTCATATTCAATATTGCTTAACATTCACTATGTTTTGATTAAAACCAAGTAGACATTTCTGTAGACATCTCTCTAGGACAACTTTCCTCAAAAAATATAAAGGACAAAAACAAATTCTACGAGCATTTGATTCGTGAGAGCTGGTGTGGGGTAAACAGTCCAATATCTTCATTTTTATTTTATTATACAATTTTCATCTTTGAAGTGTTTGATAATGTGAATCAAATAGTCCTTTTTTTGTTTTTGCTTTGGTGGAAAGACATACAAAAAAAACCACTATAGTTTTCGTAAGGATGTTATTGAAAATCAAATCAAAATATTTTACGACTGTACTAATAATATAAAATCCCTCGTTGCGTGGTTATAAATCATTACATTACGTTTCTCAAACCCAGATTAAATCGTAAATACACAATATCATCAAACAATATTACAGACAAAAGATTTGTTAAAATTGTTGACCTGATAACTACACTATTCAATATCAAGAAGTTAATTCAGGCATATTGTAGTGCGCTAGACTAATTATTAGTCTAACTATTAATTATTTACTTATTCGCTAATTAATATAGTTTCTCCAGGCGGGAACTACGGAAGAGTCATTACCTTCATCCACAAGGGAAACCTGTTTACTGTTACACAATATCTACAATTTTGTGTTCATCAACTAGATTAAATTAAATACTAAGATAAAAACTGGAACTGAGATAATCGCTATTTTTCTAGAAATGCCGTTTTACCATTGGATTGATGTTCATAGTCTTTGATAAATACACTGAAAGGCAAATAAAAAATGACATTATTTCTTGTTTTTTTTTCTTTTTTTCTCTTTTTACGATAGATACTTATAATCGTTATAATGTATATTTTTTAGGTAATTCAAAATTTCGGATATCTAAATAGAACAAAACAATTTTTAACGAAACAAATTGCCATGAGAGAGGTTACGTATTGATCATTCAATTTGTAATATTTATTTCTTCCTCTTGCTTTGACCACTACTTGCATTCGACCTAGTATGGATTTTCTGAGGCTGTGAAAGTGATGCTGTGGAATATGTTAATACACGTCCAACAGAGCCATTTTTAATTCTGGCAAATTTTCTGGCATCACTGAGCGACTTTTAGCTTTATTTGACAATTCGTCCTGAAGGTGTTTGAAAGGGACTGAATGCTGGCCATTCTAACTTTGAATTGAAGCCTGTTTCACCTAGTCAGAAACATGCAATAATATAAGCCCTTCAGCAATTAATGACACGAAAAGAACTAGTCTTAACAATCATTTTCACATTGAGTTGGTCTGTGAGACGAATTTAGGCACATCTACAGTCTTCCATGCAAAAATCTGACAAAAGGAACTTCTTTTCTGATAATATATGTTTAATGTATCGCGCAGCTGTTAAGTAAACAAAGTTCCGCGCGACCTTGTATAGAAATACTTTCCCAAACCGTGCCATGACCACCTTCAAAATGAAAACGATGATACGGCGCTGTATTTCTGCCCTATTCCCCTAAATCCTTTCTCATTTCTCCAAACGTGCTAAAACCTATGTATGCGATTTCTAGCAAAACAACCGAGCTATTCTAGGTTTTGTATGAAGTCCAGGACCAGAGACTCGCGCGAAAAAAAATGTTCAACTGATATTAACATTTCTGTTGAGTCGTTGATTGACAACGTCTGTAGGACGACGATTACTTGTTACATCCTGAACCCTGTTTTCTTGAGTCTTCTTCAGTTAAACACGTACTTCTTCTATTTTCCTGAAATACGATCTAGTCAAAACTATATCTTAAAACCATCACTGAACAAATGAGCGACTTAAAAAAAAGTAAAGTCTATAAAAATGTAACATCCTGAAGAAAGGAATTTTACACCAAAACAAACAAAGCAGAGTTTGACTGTTCATAGATTTATTTACAAAAATATTGTAAACAAAAATGAGAACTTGTATGTGGCTCATTTATACAAATGAAATAATACAATACAAAGGAAGTAAAAATGTTGAGAGTGGCCACGTCTTTTCCTAAACAGTATATGTTCAAAACATAATAAAAACCTATGTCGAGGAAAAAAGTAATCACTACGTAGTACAGACCTACTTCTACCTTAATCCGTCACCCTGGGTGCCAGTATTTGTTGGTTTATTGTGGCATGTGTCCTCCAGGTGTATCGCTGACCTAGTGTTAGTTCTGTGACCGTGAGAAAAACATATCGTCATCACATTGGTAATATATATTAATATGTACAGGCTACCAATAAAAACATTTAATAGTGGCAATGATAATGGACGTCAAATAGTAGATGATACATTTCAGCTACTTTTATAATAATTGATTAAAGGTAAAATTATACTATATGTATAAAATCTTGATTAATTCAACGAGTTTAGTAACTTTTATAATTGTTACTCTATTATTTTTGAGGTAATCGATGATGTGGAAGTAGACAAGAGAAAGAATGATTCTTTGTCATACTTACTATGTAAAACTTTAAATGAATGAAAAGAATTCTTGATATTTCTCTAATTTCTGTTTTGTGATTTAATTATTATTCATTGGTTCATTTTGTTTCAAATTCCCTAGGAATATGTGCTGATTGCACGTTTATGATTAAAACAATGGTTTAAAACCTCTACCATACCATCCCGCTAATGTTTGCGCGGGTTGCTTTTGTACATATAAAAGGGGTAAAGCATTCCTGTAAAAAAAAATTGCGTTATGACAGCTGATTGATCAATTGCCCCCTTATTTCAGCAAGGTTTTGTTTTACTTTCCCCCATTGTATTAAGCACAAAGAAAAAAAAACGTGCTAATGGCTTCAAAAACAGACTTTTGTGTAAGACCGACGCGATCCTACCTGGCATATTTTTCAGGTTTAATATGTTTTAAGGATTTTTTATTTCTCAGGAAATATAGCCCTCACTAGTCTTACCGTTTTTATTTGTTATATTTCATATATAACAGATTCTTTCTACGTTCGTTTGGAAGAGAATCTGATCAACCTGTTGAACATTTCGAACTGTAATATGTTGTTTCAACTGACATCAGGTTATTCGCACATGTGTTATTTATGGGAGTTTCAATGAAATTAGTATTTGTGATGCTTAAAAAAATGTGGGCCATGTGTAAAGGTTTACATGATATATAGCCCAACAAACAGATTTTTTAATACTAGTGCTGTGTCCGAATAATATATTTAATTCGCCAGTTTTGCGCTTGAAGGTACCAAAAAAGGTACTTCTAACCCCTCTTCTGTTCTAGCGTTGTCATAAATTTTCCCAGCATTGCAGTAGGTAAAAACAAGCCGAGAGTATTGAATTGGCATTGCGGATTTCACATGTGGTTAAACCTTGCGATGCCGTTATCTGATAAAAAGAGTAGTTGCCGGTTGGCAATTTAAATAATCTCGATAGGGAGGATAGAGCCATGAAAGCCCGCGATCCATCAACTAGTCGCTATCGGCTCCGTCAAAACCCGCAGATATGTGCCACTTTGTGCAGTGTGCGCGTGTGTATCTGGCACTGCGCGTGAGGGCGGCATTCCGCCGGCAGCCTCGGCCGAGTTTATGCCCTTCCCCTTTCCTCCGGGCCGTCACCTTTCCAAGACCCGAATTTACGACCCACACCTGAGCCAGGGGGCTTTTGTCTACCGTGTAAAATTATTAGTAATAATTTGCCCGCGGGTGAGCTCGCAACCCCCTCCCCTTATCTATTTTGGAATTGCCTCCCCGAGGGCTTAGAAAATATGAAAACATTCCCTTGAAATTGTGTATTTTATTTTTAATCGCATATTCCGAGCTCTAGCATTGGAGAGTGTAAACCAATCGCTCTCCTGGGGCGCCTGAAAGATGTCAACGAAATTATCTAAAACACCTACTACATACCCTAAAAATAAAATTTAAATCTTATTTACAATTAAAAAGTAATAGTTTTCTCTTCCGTATCCAACATAAAGGAATATTTTTCCCCATAATTTTTCTTTTATCTCTTTTCAATTTTTTTTAGTAGGACTATTGAATGTTATTACGTGGGTAGTCCCATCAGATTTTTGGACGAATTAAACTGTTTAATACGTTTTTCCTTTTTCAAGAGAGAGTAGTTTTTGTTGAGCATCAAACTATAATTTTGTCGTATTTAAGCAATTTTTCACGGTCCAAACAGATGCCAAAAAAAGCCTTTTTCAGTTCCATTTTCTCTCTAAAAATTTAGTCTATTAGAACCAATTTTTGCTTTTTTAACTGTGCTACAAATTTGTAGGTAGTGATTTTGAAAAATAGTGCAGTATATTTAGTAGTCTATTGACCAAGTTACTTCTTTCAATTAATTAATCTTTTTATGTAAGATTTTGGTTGAAATGAAAAGATTAATTAATTTAAAAATAGTGTTTCGTTAAATTTGGCAAAGTTGTGACAAAATTGTGCACTCATTGTATACTAAAAAAAATTATTTCTATGGTACGAGGATATTTTAACAGATTAGCTGTCTTAATGATTTGTTTATCACTGCTATACAAAACGAAAAAATCGTTTCAAAATTACGAAGAGTTTTGGGCAAATGTACTGAAAGTAGAAATAATAGGATCATTCTACGCACAAAATGTTATAGTTCAATTTTAAAAATTATAAGTGGATTTTTGGATGAAACCTGTGGGCAACAGAAACAAATTAACTTATTAACTAAAATTTTAGGGCATTCGACTCTTGTATTGTATTTGTACTTCTAGGTTCCAATCCCAGCATAGCCCCTGGAATTTTAACAACAGTTTTGAAAAAAGAAGACGCCTCGACTGCGGCTCCCAACGCTAACCCATCCTGTATTCTATAAATTATTATGCCTTTTTAATTATTTTACTAAACGAAATAATCCGACCAATAAATAAGCTCAATTTAATGTATGAATAATTTAATTAACATAATAATAAATTAAAACAATACAATCTTACAGGGTAAAAGACAGAGGAAACCTTATTACCATTTTTGCTGCAATAAAAAATAAAACACCTATTTAAAAAAAATTAATCAAATATGAAACAAAAGAGTTGTAAAACAACAGTTTTATTACGTTACAATGCTTTTAAGCAATTAGGCTTGATTTATTTTTCAAGTTCTGAATTATACTATGCTCTAGTAAATCTTTTTTTTATTACTTCCTAAAACGACTATTAATCTGGAATTTAGCCCAGTTGTAATTATCGTAATACCATGGCTTGTCGTTACATAGAAAAACGCGGGCATGCCAATTAAATTCCAAAGTAAATTTTACCAGCAACTAATTTTCCGCTGGGAAGAGACTTTATTCCAAGACTTATGACCACACGTTGAAGCCTTTTCCTTTATTCGGGTTCCGAGTTAATTAGTACAGTTTAATCTTTGACTCTCCGCTAATCCGGCGCACCTTAATTAAGTTATTTTAACCCTCTCTTTGGAAGAGGCCCGAAGAGAAAACTTTGTGATTAATTGGAAGAAAACCCCATCCGCGTCCCGGTAGATGCTTCTGGCGTGACAATCGCCCACGAGAATTGCCATGAACGATTTGCCGGCTAATTAGCGTCAGTTTCTCTATAATATAACTTAAATATACTTCTTTTACATTTCTTAGAAGGTTTATATATTTTTATAGCAGGTAAATAAATCAGCAGCCTTCATCATTTGCCCCGTTGGCATTTGCTCCACGTGTTGTCGATGTTTTATACCATCAGGGTTGACCCCATAACGGAGCAGGCAGAGAGCTTCCCCTTTCAGCCTGAACCATTATTTTATTGACTGGTCTTTTTCCTACGGATTTTGGCTTACCACCTTTAACTTGATAGTTTGGCTCCATAATGATACAACATAATTTAAAAGAATCTCAAATTGGTCCTTTTTGGTTGTTCTCTACTGTTCAGAATAATGCCCCAAACGTTAAAAAAAAGTGATAACTGAAACGATTTTTAGATATATTATATCTGATTGTACGATAACATTATTTAACCCTTCACTACGTTTTCATGGTTGTATTTTTTCTTAATTGTTCCTGTTATTCTTTTGAAACTACTTCACTTGATATTATACTAAGTCCGTTTTCAGTCAATAAATAAGTCTGAGAAAAATTCAATGGGTTGTGTATTTCCATAAAACATATGTCTCAACAGCTCTTTGAACTACTTTGAATCAAAACATTTATTTCTTTTCCGTTGCTAAATATCTAAATAAGTCGACAATAAACCTCACCTGCGCCGATTTAAAATGGTTCGAGGAGCGTTATTTTTCAAGAGTTAATATTTTCGGGGATTTTGCATTTCAAGGTGGCTTCACATTCCTGTATACCAAACTCTTTTTTTTTGTTCTCTACTATTCAGAATAATGCCCCAAACGTTAAAAAAAGTGATAACTGAAACGATTTTTATATATTTTATATCTTATTGTACGTTAACATTATTTAACCCTACATTACTTTTTCATGGTTGTATTTTTTCTTAATTGTTCCTGTTATTTTTTTGAAACTACTTCACTACACTTGACATTATACTAAGTCCGTTTTCAGTCAATAAATCAGTTTGAGAAAAATTCAATGGGTTGTGTATTTCCATAAAACATTTGTCTCAACAGCTCTTTGAACTTCTTTGAATCAAAACATTTATTTCTTTTCCGTGGCTAAATATCTAAATAAGTCGACAATAAACCTCACCTGCGCCGATTTAAAATGGTTCGAGGGGCGTTATTTTTCAGGAGTTAATATTTTCGGGGATTTTGCATTTCAAGGTGGCTTCACATTCCTGTATACCAAACATCCAAAATAAATAGTTAGAGAATGAGTGAGAGAGAGAGAGAGGAAGAGAGCGAGAGGGTGTGTGTGTGAATATTCGTTAACAGCTTTTCCACGGATAAATGGAAAATTCTACAGGATGTTGTGTACCAATTTGCTTAATTGATTCAATGAAAACAATACGGGCGTATTAGTACTTTAATTTTGACCTTAACATTTACAAGATTAATTTTGATAATTGTCTCAACTATCTATTCAATTTCTTGGGTTTCCTCGGTTGAATAAATTTAGTTCGTGGGATTAGGCTGTGGGTGGAAGTGTGAAATCAGTTTTGAAAATTTCTTCTCAATTATAAATAAAACATAATTTAAAACTAACGCTATGATGTTAAAACAATTGTTATCTATTTTTTTAGCCGAGTAAACCGAGCTTTTCTTTGTTTACATGGAAAATATTAATTTAATTTTTAAAGCTGAATTTCCGACAGGATGGTTTGTTACATGTATATATAAAACATACATTTTATATATATAAATTTTACGAATTCTATGAATTCCATAACAGTCCCATGAAGTTTCCAGTTTCGGTTCAAAACCCGGTATATTCACTAGGGTTGGACCTTTTATATGTTTTTTGTACTAAAAATAATTAACTTGTTTAAAATACTATTTTCCAATTTGAAATCAGAAAATAAATAAATCTAATTAAATTCTAGAGAATATAAATTTTATGTAACATTAAAACGTGTCGTTTGCATAGCAGTATCTGATTTAATTTTGTTCACTTTCTTTTTAATATTGGGTGAATACGAAAAAATTATTTTCCTCTCGCCACTGGAAAACTTTACTAGTAAATTTTCACAGCGTATTAAACAATTTTTTTTTTCTTGAAAACCGAGATTACCTAGCAGGAGGGAGGGTAAAAGAATGCATGAAGACGATCTTAATTACGGAGAAAAAGAAGTCAGAAGGGGGTTGTCGCCATATTTAACCCTGTCTGGATAGATAAGGCCGGGCAAAGAAATGGAGTCCAAGATCAACAAAGGTGATTCACAAGTTCATCCGAAGAAGTCGTTATAAAGGAACAAAGGCGGACCTGCTCGGATGACAGATGAAGAGATGATAACGAGGATCCGAACTTCTATTCCCTTTGAAAAAGATAGGCCAAATTAGAAAGTCTAGCAGCCGCTTTTCCGGCCGGTTTTTTTCTCTTTTCATCTCGACAATACTAAGGCAAATGGTTCGGAAAGAAAATGACGTGGGTAGTAATTTCCGGTGAGGAGGGAATTTGAGTTTCCCGGGGTTGGGGGCTAAGACATTATATGTGGGCGCAATTTATGACTAGGGAACTTATTCCCAAACTCTTAAAAATATCTTCCTCTTTAAAAACGAAGTATATAAAGATAATGTTCATTTCCTCGAGTAAATCAGGTCTATTGAAATAAAAATCTTTAAGGTACATTTCACATAATATGCAATTATGCGGTTTTCATTTATTTTGTTTTCCAACGATGTACGAACCGTCGGGGAGCGTATGTTTTTTTTTAAACAAAGCCATATTTTTTTTTGTAAGTATGTCGGGTTCGAATTCAAGGCCGCTGGATTTGAACCCGGGACCTCTACCTTACAGTGATGCGATACGCCTAAACCGTTGCGGCCACCGACGCCTTTACAAAACTTTTTTTCTTTGATTCATATATCAAAAGAAAGCCATTCGACGAGCACATACATTTCTAGCGAACAAAAAATAACCTAAAGAAGTGGGCAAAAAGCATTGAAAATAACCTGTATAAGGCGACATTTTCGCGTATAGGAATGCGTAGCCGACCTAGTGTTCCAGAATTTACCATAATTGATCAAGTAAACTGTTGCATAATGCATACCTAAATGATCCGTTTTATAGCCCCTAATGGCGACGGAGTACCACCATTTTCTTCAAAGAAAAAAAAAATCTGCGAATTCACGTGTAACTAGGATTTTAATTTTGCTTTTCTATTTTTAATATTTTGATGTATTTTATTGGCGGAATTTAACGGTTTAACAGCAGATATTTAAAGTTATTTTGTTGGCGGAATTTAAAAGTTTAACAACAGTTATTTAAACTTATTTCACGTAAGAGTTTACAATATTAGAAATACCGACCACCTCTTCAGTCACGAACACTCTGGATCAAGGTTTGGTCTTGAAGAAGAAAGCAAATTCAAATGTTAGTGCCATTTTAAGGTCATCATCAGGGCAAAACTATCTTAAATATGTCTACAGATTGACATATTTAATTTTTATTACAGCGATCTCAAAATTCCTTTAAGACCAAGGACTGTAACAGTATTGCTCTGCAGGCATGTTGTTCAACTGTGATTATTATTTGATCGATTAATTATTCTCCTACGTTTGATCGTTTTAAAATATTTGTCCAAAGTAGTGTATGCATTTTACAGAAAAATGTTGGTATATACATAGTAATTAAAATAGATCAATTTTAGTTTGATTATACTACCAGTCTAGAATAATTTTTACTTCCTGTTCAAGTTCCTGACTTGTAATATTTTATACAGTGAAAAACAAGTTATTGTGGATTATTGTGCAGAATGATCTTATTGTTTACAGCAGTCATAAGAAAGATTATTTTTTTATTTATTTGCGTATTTGTGTGCTAAAAATACAAGCATTGACCTTTATCGAAATGAATGGCCAATTTCACATGTACAAATATTAGTATGTTATTGTAGTATAAAAATCTGAGATTCAATTAAACTAGGAAATTTAGTAATTACCAATTACAAAATCATAAAATTAATTAGTGAAAATAAATACTACTTGCTGTTGAACATAATTTAATGAATAAAAGACGGAGGGTGAGTGCATTGTATATTAAACGGTTTAAAGTTTTAATTAGTCCTTCAAAAATGTATCCGAGGAAATCGGGAAATGAGCTATTCGCTTTTGATAATTAAACAACAAGTATTAGTTATTTGGGACAATTTATGGTGTATTAAATATTACGTAGTCTGTCAAAGCAATAATATGATATATTGTTACACTTTTGGTCTGGTGTTTTCAAACAATTATGTTTAATTATACCAATAACACTGTATCCAATAATCAGAGTTTTTTATTATTAAATCATAACCTTCGTGCGTATTTTTAACATCAATTTGTAACTTCCTGGAAGTGAAAATATGCTTAAAAATCATTCCAAGCCATGTATGAAATGGGTCACATTGCTAAAATGCCGTAAAAGGATGTTCGAGGAAGAATATTAAATTCTTGATGGGTAAAAAAATAGTTAATAAAGAACAAAGGTCAGGCTGTCTTTTTCGACTCGGCGCGCGGGAATTTACTCAGTTTCAGTTTATTAACCGAGAAAAAAATGATAAAGGAAACGCGTATAAACTCGGGCTTCATAAAGAATGGAAGACCTCGTGTAACTGGCAGAATTGATTGAACGAAGGAATACATCATCATAACGTGCCTTTGAATTGGCGAAATTGAAAAATTTCACGTTTTATATGTAAAATTGTTTCACGACGGAAACCCAATTGTCCTTGTGTTTTTACTATATGAAACCTTTCATGTTCATACATTAGCCGTCGGTTGAATAATTTCCTAAAAGTAAACAAGTTTCGAGGAGTATGACATCCTTTAGATCGATGTATAATTGTTCATCTAACATTGTTTTGCAATATAGCAAGAGGTAGTATTATTATAAAAATTACTTTCTTTCCAATTTCTCATAGTATTTTCTTCTTGCTACTAGTTACACTTTCGAGGTAGAAAAAGCTCGGTTCCATCAAGGAGATGCTCAAAGTGAAAAACCCATCCGTAGGACACACAAACCGAAAGAATCTGAGTTTTTCTTTGGATAACCCATAGTATCCAATTGCAATCCAACCTATCCAAATCTCTGGAGAAACTTATCACATACATTTTTTATTGTAGATTTTTACAATTAGACGTCCACATCTGATAAGTGAAAGAATTGAAATTATAACGAACCACATCGTGATTAGTACATTTTAAATCAAAATTAGAATTTATCAACAAACAGTTTTGACACGATTCTTTATAATTACAGTTTGTAATTTCATTGTACTAGAAATCATAGGTTCCAAACTAATAAATAGATGTTCGTTTTCTAAAATTTTAAAATAATAATTATAGTATCATAGTTTGATACCCAAAAGCTGTAAAAAGATTTATTTTTTTTTATAATTGGTTTCATCAATGACTGGACTTTTATTATAAATTCACTAATTTCGTGGTCCGCTTGACCAATTAATATATTACAATTAATTAAGGTTTTTAGTTGAGAGAAAAAAGTCAGTGGCACGAGCGGGATTCGAACCCACGTTCTTCGGCTAGATACGCCACTGCTCTACCACTTGAGCTATCGTGACCTCGATCCACTCGGACACCAACCTCCCATCTCAACCCCACCTTTTGAATTTTCCCTCCTTTTTGCCATTTTTCAGGAAAGGAGGGAAAATTCAAAAGGTGGGGTTGAGATGGAAAGTTAGTGTCCGAGTGGATCGAGGTCACGATAGCTCAAGTGGTAGAGCAGCGGCGTATCTAGCCGAAGATCGTGGGTTCGAATCCCACTCATGCCATTGACTTTTTTATCTCAACTAAAAACCTTAATTAATTGTTTTAATATAAAATTGGTTCTACTTGGCATAAGAAGTATTTTTAAGGCCTTTGACATAAAGTGAAGTCTGAAGTTGTTTATTTCGACTGGGTTTCGAATTTTTCAACTTTGATTTTCTATCTTGATATTTTTTACCTGATAGAGCTATACAAAATAATATATTTTCTACATTTCCCACGAGTGTATTATACGCACCTTCAATTACAAAATTGTTTACAATAATAAATAGTAGTTTTGATGATCGAATAATAATTTGTAATCTATCTTGATTGTGAAAAGTTGATTACGAGTGATTTCACACAGTTTTTATGTACACAAGTTTGCTATCGGAAGCATTATACTATAATTTAAAAAAGGCTGCTATAAAAGCGTGTTAAACCAGCGTCTAATCCATTTTGTTACCTGTTGGCAATGTACTTTACCTAAAACATACGGATTAATTTCACGTAAGATTTATGATAATCGGGTTTTAATGATTTATTTCCAAGTTAAGTTATGCGAGAGCAGTTCAGCACGAAGGTGAAGAGGCAATGTCTCGACCGTAATAAATTATGAAAGGGCTGCACCGATGGAACAGAATGAGCCAGACGACACAAAGTAAATTACAGGGGAGTTTCCCTTGCAGACGACGAGTAGGAGTTGCGGTCGAGAATTTATGCGGTTCATATCCTCCCCGGGAGAGGAGACAGCCACGCAAGTTCCGGTCACGGTAGCCCCTCGGTCTTGTCCCAAACGAAAAGACCCTGGAGGAAGGAAAACTAATTAAAGACGGGCGATAATAGAGAGACAACCTAAGAGAGACCGACTTGTGGGGTTGAAACTGGTGAAAGAAGAAAAGGCGAGGTTGGTACCTACTTCCCCTTTAACTTCATTTCCTTTGAAATTTTATTAATCCCAAGCCCGAGCCGGCTTGTTTCCTATCTTAAAATTAAACTATAATTACTAGCAAACAGGATATGTAATTACCAAATTAGGAAATGAACCCTTTTTTCCGGGGGAAACCAACGCCACAACATGCCATAAACTTCCTTTAAAAGTAGTTAAGACTTTTTTCGGTTAATAACATTGCGGCATGCTCACTTTCAAAAGATTACCAAATAAGTAATAAGAAGAAATTAACAAAAAACTTCTAAAATGCCTCAAAAGTACATTTGAATACATTATATTTCGTGTTTAAAGATTATTCATAAGACCTGTGTGCCTAAGGACAATAAAAATTAATAAAACTACCTCGTATGTACTTTGCGCAAAAATTGTTATCTGTCAAAAGCACTTATCATTGCAGAAATACACAGGGTCAAACTTTCATGTAGCGATATTTCTCATTTGAGGAAGGTTCAGTTAACCAAATGATCGTTTACAAGCTGTTTCTGCAATTCCGGCTGTTCAAAACCGTCTATCTTAGAGTACACGCAAATCTCGGCTTGGGGTAAATGCAACGATAAATCCCTGGCAAACTAATGAGGTTGAAAATGGACGAAAAAATCGATGCAATTAGAGCGAAAGATTTCCTAGTAGTTCAAAATTGCAAATTTACTGTATATTTGCATAGTGATAATTAACTCCGCAATTACGAACTATAAATGATTATACTTATTTGTTTAAAATTCCAGTTAGGATCGTTTTAACTATTAATTACTGTTTAGATATTAAGCGGTAATGTTTTTTACTAAAAAAATAGCATTCATAATAATTTTTTTAGGTCCGCATGACCAAATAAATTATTTTCAATTAATTAAGGCTTTTGGTTGAGGTTAAAAGTCAGTGTCACAAGCGGGATTCGAACCCATGACCTTCGTCAGCTCAAGTAGTAGAGCAGCGGCGTATTTAGCCGAAGGTCGTGGGTTCGAATCCCGCTTGTGACACTGACTTTTTTATCTCAACCAAAAACCTTGATTAATTGAAAATTCATAGTAATAATAAGATCCAGTACGAATTGGCAAGCCAAGTGAAACGCAATTGAGTTGAAATAATATTGACAAGGTTGAGAATAAGTCATGCTCGTCTCGCGCATGTTCTGGTGGAGAAAAATGATCACAAAACAGCGACAGTTGTCCCGGACGAACAAAGAGTTTATAAACTGCTAGCCATTGAGAAGACCTTAACAGAAGTTATTTGATGAGAAGTAGTAAAATATTGAAAATTAAAAGGATAATAGTATATCGTGCCGGCCCTAGCCAAGGATGCCGTCGGTGGAAAAAATAACACGGTGATTCATCAAATGGTCTAGGGATCGAATCTCAGAGGCTCTGATTTCTCTTCCCTCGCACTTCCAAATATGCTTTTTTCCAAAACCACTAAACCTGCGAGTTCATATGATCTCTCTTTATGACAAAAAAAATCTCATCCAAAAAATTATTATAACTGAGCAATGTAAAATCAGATCGTTTCAGTAGGTCAATTAGAGAAACTATACCGAATAATAACAGAATATTATTATAGAAGTATAATTTAATAAGTATAAATCCATTTGTTTTAGTGGTCAATTGACCAAGTTACTTCTTTCAATTAATTAATTTTTATGTATGGTCTTGTTTGAGTTAAAAATTCAGTGTTACGAGCGAGATTCGAACCCACGAAGTTCGGATAAATACGCAGCTACTCTACCTCTTGAGCTATCGTGACTTCGATCCTCTCGGACACTAACTCTCCATCTCAACCTACAACCGTTCGAATTTTCCCTCCTTTTGCCATTTATATATATAAATACTACATAACAATAAATACCGGGGGGCGTGGGTGGCCGCAACGGTTTAGATGTTGACACGGCGCTTATCACTACAAGGTTAAGGTCCCGGGTTCGAATCCAGCGGCCCTGCATTGCCCGACTTACGTACAAATGGGCTTTTTTTTTCAAAAACACCGTCACCCCGAGGATTGATATAACCTCTGCTATTGCGAACCCTCGTTAAAAAAAAAATAGCATAATAATAAATATATATTAAATAAGCATGTATATGCGCGCGCGTGGTGTGGGGGGGGGGCTTTAAGATTCATTTCATTCAAAATATCACTACATATCATTAATTAATAATAAAATTTGTATGTTTTATGAATCAAACATTGTCGTTTTATAATTATCGATTTGGCGAGCTCGCAATGTTTCACGTGTCATTTGTCTCGTTGTTTAATGCTATAAAACAAATCGATTTACAAATATTTACTTGATTACCCAAATATATTAAATCTATAACAGATGCGTAAAGATTTGGTTTTTAATTATGAATGTATTGACGATTAGATACATCGTATTTATTAAATGTGTCTATCGAAATATGTTTGATAAGAAAATACACTTTATTTATCATATGAAGGAAGAAGATGTGAATATTAACCAGCGGTAGAGGGCGTCAATCTACAAAATAAAAACAATTTATTAAAATAGTTTAAAATCATTAGCGTGCGAAACCGGTCAATTTAATATATTTTGTTGTTTTAATAATTTTTTTTTCTTTTATGGCCAGATGCCCTCTACCCCTGGGGTTATCACATTTATCTATTTCACTTAATAAAAAATGGTGGAACAAAACCTCTTAAACCGAGACGTGCAATCTCCAAAAGTATATATTTCCTTTAAAGCGCTTAAGTCAAACGAACCTTTCATTACTTCAAGTGAAGACAAAGGTTAATAAAATTTGGTAGAGAGGGTAGCCTCCATGGGATTTTTTTCCTTTAACCCCAAAGGATATTCAGAAGGAGGGATTCTACCTAAAATGTATTTACCCCGACCCCTTTCCGACCTAGTACGAAAAGGATGCGATTACTTAACTTTCATCTACCGGGCCGGTTCTCCCAAGTCAATTCCAATTCAACTTTTTACATTGCGATCTCCAATCAACAAAAAGGATCATTTCCGGAAAGACACTATTGATATGCTTACATATAACGGTTTATAGAGTAAAATTATTATTATATTGCTCAAGTAGACTCTGGAATTGTAAGAGTAAATACCTACCGCTGCTTTGTTTATGTTGAAGGCGCATAATTTATCATATTGTTTACTTACTGTTTTATATTATTCGTTATTTGATAACATTTTTCGTATAAACCTTTTACTAGCATATTCTGGTATATCCTATGCCCTCTAATTTTAAATAGTGTACACCATAAATAATTGAAAACCACGTGCCCAATATTCTAGTGTTTATAAGGTGGCCATTCACGATCGCTCCTAGCAGTCCAAACGGAGCGACGCCGTTACAAAAACCACGTCAATGGCAAAACTGAACTGGCGTGCCCGGCTGTGCCGAATATTGGACCGGTCCAAACTCCATCGCGCCACTCTAAATATCTACGGCGCGACGACGGCATGGCGCGTTCGAGAATGGGAAAACCTGGCGTGGAGGGTGGTGATTTTGGCGCGCTGGCCTGGTAGTGAATGGGAAAACCCTAGTTTTTTTTGGCGCAGTATCCGTCTTTCTGTCACTGAGCAAACATTTCCGTCGTACATTCTCAAAAAGTCAAATTGGTAGTGACATCCAATCGAGATTTTATTGTTGAGGTGATTGCATTGTATGAAAGTGTAACATGTTTATGAAAGTGGTGGACAATGATTATATTACCACGATAGAAATAAAAGAAATTCGATCCTCAACCAGTTGGTCGACGTTTTCAAAACAAAGGATACAAATGCAATGAGAGATGAGGTATTGATAACCCCTAACAATGATCAGAAACCGTAGTAGAGAACTTAAGTTCTTTGTAAGTTCTTCATCCCTGTAGCGAGAAATCGTAATGTGGTTGCCAACCTTTCATGTGATGATTTCTCTCATGACTGTCTTTTGTTTTCTAATCAAGGGGGTAACAAGCTGGAGTAAATATAAATAAGACGTTAATCTTTTTTTTTGTAAGGTTTTGGTTGAAACGAAAAAAATAGTGTCACGAGGGGATTCGAATCCACGACAATCGGCTAAATACGCCGCTGCGCTAACCACTTGAGCAATACTGACTTCGATAGTTCGATCCACTCGGGCACCAACTCCCCATCTCAACCTACAACCTTTCGAATTTCCTCTCTTTTGGCCAGTTTTTGGTGTCGGAGAGGATCGAAGTCACGATAGCTTAAGTGGTAGAGCAGGGGCGTATTTAGCCGAAGGCCATGGATTCAGATCCCGCTCGTGGCCCTAGCTTTTTCATTTCAACCAAAACCTTACAAAAAAGATTAAATAATTGAAAGAAGTAATTTGGTCAATAGAACACTAAATGCAATGAATAAATAAGACGTTTCATCCATCCTTAAATAGTTCCTCCAATCAGCGGGTTCTTTCATCAAATTGATATGGGTATTACGGTTTCTGTTCAGGAGCCACTTCTTACACCATTTTCTCTTCGATTTTTTGCTTTCAATATGTAAATAAACAGAAGAGATCATCAGAAAAGATCGTCATCCATTTTGAGAAGGTAATTCACTGGTTGACGTTCGGAGCGACTGGCTGTGGAGAGGTCGTGAATGCCCCTCAAATTTCAGGCACTCCAAATGGAGCTGTACGGCTTGGCGTGGTTCCATTTGGAGTGATCGTGAATAGCCACCTTAAGTTAACTTTAACCGTTTTTCAAATACGACCTTTTTGTAATAGAAGGACATATTTTCTTTAAAAATTAAGTTTATTTTAAGGAGAACTAAAGCTGTTTTGTTTAAAGAATGTAAACCAGTTAGAAAATTCCAAATCATATTCCAGTTATTTTAAATAACTAATTTTTATTCATTTCTTTGTTTGTTTATGTATTTATTTATTGGTTTATTATGATTGGGTTTAGGGAAGGGCTATTTCCTTCCTCAGTTTTATTGCTATAAATATTCCTAAATACTGAAAATTAAGTTCCACTACATGTACCAGGGGTAACCGGCAAAAGATCCAGATTTGATTATTTACCACAAATCACAAAATTAACTTACTTCTCAACCGAAATTCTGTAGGAACGAACTTTGGAAAGATAAAATTATACTTCCCAGAGCAAAATTTTGACCATGAGATTAAAGAACGTGTTGTCTGCCTCGCGGATTCCCTCAGAAATAGCTGGTCGGTTGAAGGACAGAAAAGTCTGTTTGTTAATCAAAATTTATGACTCAATTTAGAAACTGTCATTAACTACTTACTTTGAGAACCTCAGGTAAAATTCTATTAAATCTGACCTTTAAACCTAATGACCTTCAAAAGAAACTACTGGAAATGCACCTCTTGTAGAAAGGATGCAAAAAATAAAAAAAATAAAAAACTGGATACTCATCGTTTATTTGTGGATGCTCCTTTTGGATGATCATTATTTTGGTAGCCTGCCTGAATACTTCGGTTGCGCTCTTCTCGAGGCGCAGGGTTAAATTATCTAGATATTATCCAAAATGTACTCTTCTACGATATTATTGTATAAATAACCACGTTTAAAGAGTGAACTTTTAAAGCTTAAAATAAACTTTAAATGTGTTTCTCCGCGTTTTCAATTGAATTGTATTACATATTAGTATTATTATTCAGCGGTGCTGAAATAACCTCTGTTTAATAAACGATTCAGATGGCATTAAAATCCCTTCTATACTAAAACGCTTACAAACAACGTTATAGGATTCAGGCTGTGCAGGTTTAATTAACCAAGCAAGGATTAACGTTTCCGGACGGTTGCTTGCTGTAGGCTTACCTTGGCTCAAGTTCGGCGAGTTCCGGTGATTTTAAATTTTAAGACCGACCAGGGGATTCTCGAAGATTAGCGGCTGGCATGAAGGCTTTAAATCGTAGATATGCAAGAACGCAAAAGAATAATTCAAGCCTTCGGAGATAAATCAAGTCTATCCGGGATGAGTGGGTTCTCAACTTCTTGGACATCAGGGCCTACTTCCTTTGGAATTAGAGAGGAGCGGATCGTTCGGAAGAGGATTTCTTGCGATTTGTTATTCCATGTCAACGGCGCGGAACTGGAGGCAAATAGCCTGGGACGAAAACATCGAAATAGGGGTGAAAAGTTTTTAATTCGCTTCCCCTCCAGACCTTCAGCCCTAATGCGGTTTTTCGCCTCTCTACTTTTTTTTTTATTCTCGCGGAAAAGCGACAATGGCTGAAACAGTGAAATTACAACCCTTCTATTTTTTAAATGGTTCCACTAAAGTTAAAGTTATAGTTTTAATTAAAATTGAAAATGAAGCGCTCATTTTATTATATGAAATACAATGAATTTCTGACACATTATTTCCTGATCCTTTAAACGACAGACAGAAATAGATTTAATAAAAAAATTAATTAACTTTTATATTTTGCTATCCCTTAATTCAGAGATTAGATATCCCTAAGTAGAGCGTTACAGCTCTTCCTGGAAGAGTGCTGGGTTCAAATCGCATCGTACCGGAATTCCCCCGAAGACTTTAAGCAACCCCTGTGGTTAATATGACTTCTGCTGATGCAAATCGTCCTAAAGAAATTGATTACTCGGAGTTAAAAAATTTATAAGTTATGAAAGTTTTATTTTTAATTAAACATTCAAAAATACTTTTTGCATGTCAATTGAACAGGGTATGCTTTCAATTCTTTTTAATTTTCACGTGATAAACAGAGATGGTATTTTTACGAGAATTTTTTGGCATATTTAACTCATATTAAGATATTTATGAATATGAATTACGACCTGATGTGTATTGAAAATTGTATTTTAGTCGTTTTCAAGCGTCGTGATCCTTAAAACAATTAGCTAAAAAAGTATATTATTATTTTTAATTAGAATTTATTCATAAATTCGTAAAAATATACATTGTACAGTGTGCATAATCGTACGTGTTCATTGTAGAGGTTTTGTTTTTATTTATCCAATTTAATTTTATTTTATTTTCGTGTGGAATACGGCTATATATTTCACTATTATTTCAGGGATAGTATATCCATCTCTGGCCATTTTCAGTGGAGGATTACCCAGAATTATTTTATTATACGGAGGAGACGGAAAGATCAGGTTAACCTAAAACTACAACTTTGAATTAATTAATCTTTTTAGGTAAAGTTTTGGTTGAAATGAAAAAGTCAGTGTCACGAGCGGGATTCGAACTCGCGGCTCAATACGCCGCTGCTCTAACATCGTGACTTCACTGTTTTATTTCAACCAAAACTTTACATAAAAAGATTAATTAATTGAAAGACGTCATTTGGTCAATCAGGCACTAAATATAATGGATCTAAAACTACAAAAGTTCATCGCTTTGCAAACCTCAATGAAAACTGTCATAATTTAGTTAATTGTTATACAAGTTTATTCCGATTTTCAAAATATTTTAATAACTATTGAAGCTACTATATCAGTATAGATTCATCTCTAGATTATGTTAGGTATCCGCACGTCAAATACATTTATTGTTTTGTTTCTTGTGAAACATAACATCCAACTATTTTTATTCACCGAGTTATATTGAAATTTTTAAATATAGAGTTATTATTGTAGGTTTAGTTCATATACACACTTGTCAGTGCAATAACAGAAGAAATAATATTTATTTTTCAAGAACTGTGTAGTTATTGATTTGGTTGGTTTCACTCACATTTAATTATTCTGTCATTTTGGATCTTTCTGTCACTGAAATTCTCTCGCAAAAAGGATGAAAAGAGTGGTCACCTGGTCATTTTATCCTGTCAAACGGGAGGACAGTTTGGATTAACAAACGGCCAAAATCCCTAATTACATTCTCCCGGCCTCTACGTTACTTATTTGCAAAGTGTTTCGTTCAGGACCGAAGCGAACAACTGTGTACTGCTGGGAACATTCAGCCGGTCAAATATTGACGTAGATACCTCAAGGCCCAATTAGGACGTGTATTAACCAGAGGTTCCACCCCTCCTAGGGCAGGACAGTGGTAATTAATTTTTCAAAAGATCATGCAACGCACTGGGAACGTGGTAAGCTTATTCCCTTATTTCATCAATAATTCTTTCCCTCGTCCGTTTCTCTTTCCTATGGCTGGAGTTAATAATAATCACTTGAATGAAACACGATATTTATTTTATTGATTCGTATTCAAACCATAATATGTTAATAAAAGAATATGAGTAAATTATTCTGAAATCATGAGATGCGGTCTGGTGTGATGTAGGTTTCAGAAAAACATTTTCTTTATCGTGCCAACGTTTCGATCTTTATTGAGGTCTTCTTCAGGGCGTGGGATTTACATTGTTTAAATTTAACAAATACATGTAGGGTGTGGAAAAAAGTGAATTTATACAATGCAAAAAAATATATTTTTTTATATTCGATCAAATTATTTCTACTCACCCAAAGTGTTTGTTCTCTGCGTAAGTATGCCATTCTTGCGTGTAGTGTTGAGAGTGCCATTTTTGTATAAGGATATTTATCCCCGTCTATATAATCCTGAAAGGTTACAAAAATGTCTTTCTCTACCGACTTCCTTCCCCACCCCTTCAAAATCCAACGTATATAAACATAAAACAGCAATATCTCACTGGCACTCTCAACACGTCACGCAAGAATGGCACATCTACACAGAAAACAAACACTTTGAGTGAGTAGAAATACCTTGATCGAATATAAAAAATATATTTTTTTTGCATTGTATAAATTCACTTTTTTCCACATCGTACATGTTAAATTTCAACAATGTTTGTAAATCCTAGGCCCTGAAGATGATCTCAATAAAGATCGAAACGTTGGCACGATAAAGAAAATGTTTTTCTGAAACCTACATCGCACCAGACCGCATTTCACGATTTCTGAATAATTATCGATTAACGGTCACTAATCACCAAATATAACTAAAGTAGGAGAACTCTAAAGATTTAAATAAAATCGTTTTGTTTTTGTTTTTTATATTCTCCCAAAAATACTGAAGTAATTTATGACAGACTCAGTTTCTGACTGGCACATCAATACCATTTCAATATGCCTATACTGAATCAAAAAGCACAATATATTTGTGTATTGGACAAATATTATCAACTTTCTCTGAATGTTAAATAAATATGTAAATAAGTAACTGTTTAAACTTTAAAGCATTGATTTTGGAAAATTTCATTTCGTAATATATATAATATAAATCTCGCCTCATTGAGGCATCTTTACGAGAACAAATTACCAGAAGGTGAAAACACGCGAGCTCCTGAGCAAAAATTTGATGAATGTATCTCCACCGTTCGGATAGCATCTTAATGGAATGGAAGTGGAGATTGATACGGCGATATGTTATAATTCCGTTTGCTTTAAAGCCAATAACAGGGGGTCTCGGAGGCCATTGAGCAGGAGAGTTATGGTTTCATAAATTATAGGAAGTCGAGCATTATCGCGACAAAAGAAATAAAATGGGCGGACAGAGAACGACCCGACGTCAAGTAATTTAGTGTAATCTCGGTCCTTCATCTACCAACTTTGTTCCCGGCAGGATCAGGGATTATTAGCCACTCGTTAGCTACGAACGAGACTCATTAATTTCATATTGTAATCGACCGAACATGCAATATTTGAACGGCGGTGAGTGTCATATATTAAAAGTACTTCTTTCCGAGCAATAACATAGAAACAGACTATTAAGAAGACGTGTAGCCCTTAACCTTAAGAGAAAAAAAAATATTATTTTAATCTCAATAATTTCTGAAATATTACTTTGTTACTCAATAATTTAAAGACTTTTGTAATTTATGTTTAACTAATTTCTCCTTTTTTTTTTCTTTCAGGTAAGCATCGCATGAACACAGTTTTCGAAACTTATCAAGAGCTGGATAATAAAGGGTAAACGAACTTTCTAAATATTCATCTTCCGTATACTAAACATACGAGTTCAATTTTTAGGGTGAAACCCTCGGCAATCTTTCACACAGAGAAACTTTGGACGGAATTCAAAAGTAAAAACGTAGCATTGACAGACGCGCATCAATCTAGAATCCGAAGTAGCGTGGAAAATTTGATTGATGTTGTCTTACGATTTTCTTCCTAACAAATACTCACAATCACTCTCTATCTTTGTTAGTCTCGCTTTTTTCTATACTCTGAAACCTTCTCTCATAAAGAGGCAATAATAGAACCAGAGTTAGATTAAGTCTACTAAAGGGAAAATTTAGCACAATAAATATGGGATATGCTATGCCTACTTTAATATACATCAACTACTTAAATATACAAAAATATAACCGTATTACAACTGGGTTTGAGTAAATGCGCAGTTGACAGAAAAATTCCGCAAGGTTTGAGTAAATGCGCAGTTGACAGAAAAATTCCGCAGTCAGATAGCTTTGTGATGTTTTTTTTTTCCAACACATTTACTCATGAAGGTAATGCTATGCTCACTTCCTCCTCACCATTCTGCCACCATTCAAGCCGTTCTTCTGAAGAGGGCCTGGTATACAGAAATCCCCCTACCTCCACTATACATCGAAACCTTCCTGAGAACCATATTATGTTTAACCATAAAATACAGTGCCGCCCTACATACTTACTGCATATCCTCCGACTTAACATCCTTCCTTCTGTGATGTCATAAAATCAATAGGCTCCGTTTAAAAGTTTTAATACCCATCCTAGATTTACGTAGAATCATTCTTTCTCATCATTTCGGCTTCCGTCCCATCATTCCTCGATCCAGCAAGGTTGCAATTGTTGAAACCATTTCTTCCACTGTAGAGCTGAAAGAGTGGTGTGTGGATGTGGCCCAGGCTTCGATGTATTCTGGCAGCAAGACATCCTTTATAAACCAAGCCGGTGTCTCACAAGGGAGCATTCTTCGTCCCGACCTTTATACTATTTATATGGATGACTTTCCTGCTCATCTTAACATTATCATTACCACTTATGAGGTACACCGCAATTCTGTCTTCTTACCCCAATCCTCTCCAAGTCGACTCTAACATCCAAGAACACCTTGAGTTGATCAAAGACAAGGGAAAAAGGTTCCCGAGGCTCCTTCATTTATCCTTAACCAAAGATAATCTCATCCTGCCTCGTTATCTGAAATTCTCTCACGACCTGGAACCTAAACTATTTATGGATGCCAATTTTTTTTTGCCTTAAAAGCAGTTTTGCCATGAACAAAAAAGAGGTACCGACTTCCACTCAAGTAAGATAAGGCCTATATCTAGATTGAATTCCCAAAGGAGACCAAAGAGACGAAACGACTGAAATCTGTTTTGATAGTCCAATCTAACTTATTGGACATTATTAGAGCACTTATGTTTATATCACTAGCTAATATTGTATGTACAAAGCTAAGTATGATGAAACTTCAAAAGTCAATAATGTAATTGCAATATGAAAGGTAGTGTTGTGTTTGTTTCAAACATTTTTGTTTAATTCATAAAAAGAGGGATTGCAGGTGATCATAACTCCTTTCTGGTCCACTTATGGCCGCTTTCACAGACCGGATTTGAAAACAAGGGTAAAATCCTTCAGAGGGAAAAATTGCTGTTGATCCCCCAAATTGGAAAATAACGAAAACTGCTAGAAAGAGGGACCCCATAGTCAATCAAAAACCGATCTACCCTAGGAGGTCCTCCACTGTTTTCCCAAAGCGGAAAAAACTGCTCGGAATTAAAACAGGATTTGCGTCCGCAGCGGAAACGGCGCGTTATGAATTAATTCCTCGTGCGCCGGGTATTAAAAGATCATTAGGACATCATGTGTGAGTCCGCTCTGCAAATTGCGTCATATAGCAAATGACGATCAGGAATGTCGTTATCAGCATCCACTGCCACGTGTTACAGCTGTGAGGGGAAAAAACGGGCGATTTCTTCTTCCTGACCCCTGTAATTGTTAAATTATCCTCTTGGGTAGTTAAATAACAAAGATTCCAATTTAAAAAATGCAAGTCACAAATAACGATCTTATAGGTGCCGGTTAACCCAGAGTAACAGTTACCAACGATTAAAAAAACTTTCATAAATTTGTTGGAAAGAGAAACATAAAAAACTTTCATAATTTAATAAATTACATATAATAATCATTTAACTTCGATTATTTACTGAGAATAAAACCTTTAGAAAGTTATTGTAGCTAAAGCCTCGTAAATTTTAAATTAATTACTAATCCATTTATGAGTATTATTACAATTTTAAAAAATATATTTGTATTTTAAATTATTTTACGAAGGTAGTAAAACTGAGCCGAAATAAAAGTATAAAATTCTATATAATTAGTTAAAGTAAAGACGCATCATGCCAAAACAAGTGAAATCTTCTTAGATGGAAGGTAGAAGTAAAAACAGGAATCTCTCTAAATAATGATCTGATTTAAACTTAACACTTCATCAAATTATTCCGGAAATATTCTTCGTTCTCTTCGTAATATACTTATTTCAAACTCAGCTTGATTGGAAAGTTTACGTTTAGTTTATTTAAAGAATAATCTCTCTAAATATTCAAAGCGTGGACAGTACAAGGTTTAAATGGAAAGGTGTATTAAACAACGTGAACATTTGTGAATTTCAGACTGTTTCCAGCTTAGAGAATGGTCACACCTAAGCACGACTTAAGCTTCCGCGGAAGCCTATTTAAAGCTTAGGCCAGGAGATCTGTAAACAGGATCCTGTATAATTAAAGTCCCTGATCCTTTTAACTTGCTACAGAGACGGGACCAGGAGGACTCGGGGTAGTCCGGTGTAATTACAATCTAAACAAATTCCATTTCGATATGGGAAATGTTTTGATTAATTGTACTAATTGATGGCACCGAAAGAGGCGAAAGGAGTTTTTCACAGTTTGTGTCGATAGCAAAAAATCAAAAATTTCAACTAAATTCATTTTCCCTATTTAAAACTTAAACTTTCGCCTATTCTGCCCTATCTCTGATAATGTATTTTCTGGAAGATTTTTGTTTCTTTAGTGAGGTACAGAATTCTTCTCAGGGGTGTGGTTCCTACACTATACTACACAAGAATGACATTCCTTGGTGCCATGGTCTTTCCTTAGCTGTTGCAGGGTAATTGTCTAGGATTTGTCGTTATCTCTGCTCTGTAGTTGGACATCTGTTTTATTTTGGTGAAGTCGTATTTTACCGAAGTACGTACTTTCTGTAAATATAAATACACCTTTTAGGTGTGTGCTATTTATTTCACGTGTTTTTATGACTAACAATTCGGCTTGAAAAGTTTTGGTAGGGCGACCATGTGGTGCCCCTAGTCTCCTTTATGCCTATCGTACCATTTCCCAACTGTATACCATATAAGAGTTCAAGATTAAATGTTTAAATGGTTAAAGGTTTAAATTAGGTTTAAATGGTTTGCCAAAGCCTAGTATTTCCTCTGACAGTTTTAGCCCTGTCAGTGAGTTCAATTTTGTTAGCGTTTTTTATAACCTTACTGTTGAGTAGGATTTCCTTCTTATCCATTTGGCAGTTATGAATAGTCTTTTTGCTGGCCACATGCCTGGCATACATTCCAAGTATTTGTTGTACTCTTTAGTAGCCCAAGATTCCAGTTCTTTTTTATTGTGGCTATAATTTATGCCATAAAATTTATTTGGACCTGTGTATTTTACCGAGTCTCCTTTTGAGCTAGTACGTCTGGTCTGTCTGCTGCTTCATTGCCTTAAATCCCTCATGCCCTGGGATCCATCTTAGCGTTAGGCTATTTGGAGCGACAAGTTTTTGAGTTCCGGACAGCTTTTGAGTTAATCTCGTAGAGTTGGAGAAAAATTAGAGCTTTGTAATAGTGTAATCATCTTTGTTCCATTGAGATATGAATTATTTATTTCATGTGTTTGTTTCTAAAGATAGAAATACGGATTGAAAGATTATTGTCCTGGAGTACGAGGTGCTCGTATTTCGACCCCTTAGTCCACGTTTCGTTTTCTCTTTCCATTTCGCCCTCTTTTCAATAATTATATTGTATCTTTTTCAAAGTTTAGTATTTTTTCTGATAAGTCAGATATAGTTTTTGGTCATGTCGTTAGTTGGTAATTTTCGTATAGCCACGAATTGTTTGATGTATTCTTTCCTCCACTTCTCATTTCTTCAATCGCCATTTTTATGAATTTTATTCATAATTCACCTCCAGGAAGTCATAAATATGCAAAACTATTACTTTATATATAAGTTTCTCTAAGTTGATTAAAAAATGCGCATCATTTATTAAAATTTTATATATCATATTTATAATAGTATACTAGTTGTAATATGATATGGTTTGTATGTGTAGGGACAACAATGTATTTGTAATTTACGTAAAAACATTTGCTTTGAATGAGAAATATTCCAATGAACTCAATACTCCAAACGAAAAGAATTCTTGTCGGCTTTGATATGCGATAGATGTTTTTGAAGAAGGGAACCTGCTCTTGTACTTTTCTTTTTCCCAATATCCTTTAAAGTTCAAATATGAGGTGTAGATTGCCTTCCTTAAAGTCTCAGCCGGATTGGCAAAGATACCAGAGGAACGCATAGCTGATTGGCGATTGTTGATGTTTAAAAAAAAGCGACAACAATAGCGAAATTTGCATATGAAACATTGCCTGAATAGATGTTTTCTCTTGTTATTTCAAACATGGCTTTTTGTTGTTGCTATGATAAATGTGTTATGATAAATCATAGTTTCGCATTACAGAAAACTTGCTTCATTAAGCATTTATGTTGTAACCATCCGCGTTCATTATAATTTAACCATTGTGAATAAACTAATCATGAATAATGTAAATAAAAATTCTAAACCGACTAACCATCACATAAAGATCTTTGCACTTACATTCCTTTTTTTATAGATCAATTAAATGTTAACACGCATTAGGTGTTTTCCAACATTGGTAATAACTTAACTTGCGCGAGAAACCAGGGATTAAATTAATTCATATTTTTTCAAACATAAACTAAATTCCCTGTTTAATATCTAACCCGCAACAGTCCTTCGTATTTTTTTACGTCCTTAGAATTTATTTACATGACCGTCCAGCCATGAATATAAATGGCATCTCGTTGCAGGCTGTTAAAATACAGACCGTACACGGCGTTTATGTTTTATTTACAAGGACATCTAAGGATTTCACGCTCTTTAAATTAATTTTAAAATTAGTTTAACTTAAATATTCAAGAACTTCTATTGACTCATCACAAATATGTACAAATAGGCATAATAATATTTGAATAGTATGTTAGAAAAATAAGAAAAAGAAACTTCCTAACAAACCATGGAGCCCTATGCTTCTGAATAATATATAATAAAATGTTTTTTATGACAGGCCTTAAAGCGAACTTTCGTTCCATTTTATACATAGATTTTTAACCCTCTTACCCTTACAAACATGATATAAAAATCAGAAATATAATTAACCTGATTATCTTGACCTACGAAAACCTTACCATAATATATAATATCATTTTAACAAGTTTGTGAACAAATTGGTGTTTAATTATGCGAAGTTCACCTTGTTCCAGTTAAACGTCATTTTAATCTGGAAATATTTTAAATCAAGACATGTTGTTAACCATTAAAAAAACTTTAAACTATCGAGTTGAGTGTGAAAAGGTACATACAGAGGGAGAGAGAGAGAGAGAGAGAGAGAGAGAGATAAAGAGATAAAGAGACAGGCAGACAGGGTTAGAGACAGAGATAGATAGAATAAATAGAGAGTTCGACGTACAGTTAATAAGAGGAAAACGAGAGAAAGGTGTACACACGTGTAATTCAACTCTTTGCTTTTTAATTATAAATTGAGATGTTGATAAAACATAAAAAGTAGTGATTATTTGGAGATCGTGAGATGAGGTCTGGTGTGACGTAGGTTTAGAAAAACATTTTCTTTATCTATTTAGAAATCGTGAGATGCGGTCTGGAGTGATGTAGGTTTCAGAAAAACATTTTCTTTATCGTGCCAACGTTTCGGTCTTTATTGAGATCATCTTCAGGGCCTGGAATTTACGAACATTGTTTACATTTATCAAATTCATTTTGGATGTGGAAACGTGAATTTATATAATGCAAAATATATTTTTTATATATTCAATCAAAGTATTTCTACTAAGTGTTTGTCTTCTGTGTAATTGTGCCATTCTTGCGTGTCATGTTGAGAAATACTTTGATCGAATATATAAAAAATATATTTTGCAATGTATAAATTCACTTTTCCACATCCTAAATGTATTTGTTAAATGTATAACAATGTTTGTAAAGCCCAGGCCCTGAAGATGATCTCAATAAAGATCGAAACGTTAGCACGATAAAGAAAATGTTTTTCTGAAACCTACATCACACCAGACCGCATCTCACGATTTCTAAATAATTATCGATTAACGGTCCCTAATCAACACAAATTTTCTTTATCGTGCCAGCTTTTCGATCTTTATTGAGATCATCTTCAAGGCCTGGGATTTATAAATTTAGGGGTATTCACGATCTTTGCGTTAACCGTGTTAACTCTGTTAGGTCGTGTTAGATCGAGAAAAATGATGGCATAGACTTGTAAGAATCGGCTAGTTAACATTGCTCGATCTAACAGGCCAGGGCCAATGTTAGATGTTAGGACGAAAATATAGTCACATTGCTATCCGTTAGGGCATAGGTAACCAACATGGCAGCCATGAATTTAACATCTGTTTTTTGTTTACACGTATTTTTATTCTTAAATATGCATTATTTAAATCAGATTAATGCATTTTTTTAAATAATTTCTGACCTGTCCTTATACTCTCATTCATAACAGATACATCCCCTATCCTATAAAGTTGTAGGTAGTTAGGCTTTAGGATATAAGTTAGGTATGTCGACACGAATTGAAACGTTTGTTAGTACTTTTCGAGAGAGTTTTGAATGAGAGAGTTGATTAATTTTCCTTTTTTATTAACTTCTGGCATCTTACAATTTAAACACAAACAACAACAAGCCTTCAAGGACTGTTAGAGTGTTATTTTTGGGAAAAGAAGGGGTTTTTCGTTCACGATCTTTCTGGACATTTCTCTATTCGAATTAACACGAGTTAACATCTTACAAAATCGTGAATACCCCTATTGTTTAAATTATCCAAATACAAGTAGGATGTGGAAAAAAATGAACTTATACAATTCTAGAAATTTTAGACTCAATCAACGTATTTGAGTAAACTCAAAGTGTTTGTTTTCTGTGAAGATGTGTAATTATTGAGTGTCGTGTTGAGATAAAACGTAGTGCAAATTATGGCTATAGAAAGTAATATAAATTTTATATTAAAGCACGTATATAAATTTTATAGTATAGTTATGAATGACATATTAAAAATGTAATTATTTTTCACTTTATCCAAAAATATGTTCGTCATAAAACGGCCCCTAATTTATTTTCGATTAAATTAAAGTTTAATTTTACGTTTAATTACAATGTCATAGATATTATTCTTAGCATGATTTGTGAAGTCCAACTACTAAAAAGATAATGGCAATTTGCAGCTTTATTTAACCGAGGATTGCACAGTGAAAATAAACAGCTATAAAAAGCGTTGCTTGAGTTGACATCCTTTCTTCGGCTTCCCTTCACTCGCTAACGAGTCTCAGCTAAAGAGCTTCTCAACTTAGGCGAGGCAAGGAATTCACTTAAGTCTCTCTTAACCCCTTACTCCTTTCTTCCTTATTTCTCCTGTTTACCACGCTATGAACCATAACAAACCTCCCTAATTAAGCGGTATTATGTAGAATAATATTAAAAAAATAAAGATGTAAGAGCGTTTTAATTAAGGAAAAACAACTGGTAGCGCTGATCGTGCAAATTGGCAAGCTATGCAATCGAGCCGTGGAAAAAAACAGTTAATGGAGTCTGTCTAGTGGTATATTGTGGCCGTGTCACAAGCCGTATTGTTTAGAAACGGCCTTCTTTTTTTACGCAGCGGAGGCGGTTGTAAAAGGTGTTTGAGGTTTTCTTAAGGGTTGATCCAACAAATAACACTATCGTTTGTTAGCCATCCCACCCCCTATCGGCCGGAAGGTTGTAATAAATGGTTCTATTAGGCTTCGTTTCGCTACCACTGGCCGGTGTATTATCGGCCAATTAGGGTTCCGAGATCGGGAGTGGATGAAAGGCTATTTGTTAAAAGCAACACAGAGATTAATGGTTTTCTCCGTCACGTCCTCGCCTGATTGAAACGTCTCTCCGGGTATTTACATTTTTATTCGATACAAAGGATTACTGGAGGGAAGTGGGATTTCAATCAAACCAGAACTCGATACGCAGCTGGCTTTCTTTCTTTCTTTTTTCATGGCTTTGTTTTCCCACGTCGAACATTAATCGGCTATTGTTGCCAATCGATTGCCTACCGTCGGACTTTGAAGGGTTTTTTTTCTGGCCGGCAACAATAATAGCTATAAAACCAGACCGTGAGGGCAAAACACCACTGTCTGTAGGAAAATGTGCAATTATTGTAAATACTGACAAATGCAATGTCGCAAATATCTATGGTAACTTTGGACAGCCGAGTTAATTTTTTGTCAAACTTGACGATTCTAACATAGCTGTATTATATATTAATCATTGCAGTATTTTATATTATATACATATTATCATCCAAATCCTGATCATGTCATAGTTCACCTAATCCTACAAGCTCACATCTAGTCCTTAGAGCAATAAATGGCTTATCCTGATTATTAAACTATAAACACTACCCTCCAGTCCATAACAAATACCTAACCTCGGGCTATATCTAGACAAGCGTCTGAACAGGAATCGCCGTACACCACTTAAATTAACAGAATTGAACCGATGATACTGATTACTTAAAAAACTACTAGACAAAAGATCTAAACTCGCTCTTATGCTACTGCTCTTTTAGGTGGATGCGAATGATGACGATAATTTATTCTGCGAAGTGCATGTCGGAACACTCATGATGTCGCCAGAACTATTCGAGCTGATTTTTTCGTGCGTCCTGACGTTGAATTTAGAGTTTTGGTTATTTCACCATGGGTATTGATGAATTGATTAGTCTTATGTCTGAGAATCGGTGTTTCTGTGAAATGAAAGACAAAAATATCACAACAGAGATAATTCCCGGCCAAAGTGGGAGTAAGCTCAAGAAATCAACACTAACAATAAGCGTTAGTAATGAATAATACTTTTTATCTTAGGTTTTTGGTCGAGATGAAAAATTAGTGTCACGAGCGGGATTCGAACCCACGACCTTCGGCTCAATACGCCGCTGCTCTAACCACTTGAGCTATCGTAACTTCGATCCCCCCGGACACCAACTCAACACAACCTACAACCGTTCGAATGTTCCCTCTTTTTGCCATTTTTCAAATTTCATTTTAATTAATATGGTCAATTGACCGCTAAACATACATGGATTAATATGCGTTTTTTATAATCGACTAGCAATACGTTTGAAACTCTGCCTTATGGTCTCTTGTGGAAAATAAGTAGTTAACACGATCTGTTTTTCCACCACCTATCAACAATAGCTTAAACAACGGACTTTCAAGAAAATAAATCTCATTAAGTTCGTCCATTTTGCTGGGAGGCAAAAACGTACTATCGGAAAACGCGCACAATGTAACCACCTTGTTCTTCGAGGATTTCGGACGTACTCGTCAGAACTCTCATCCACCTCCTTAGCCTATATACAATCTGTACTAAAATTCATATGGGCATGGAACTTTAGTGTCCAACCAAACCTGAATTCTACGAATTCTATTCATTGTCAACGCCCTGTTCTATGTTTCTAACTACACCATCCATAACGACCTAAATGTTGCCTTTTTTTAAAAAGTTACAAGAACCAGGTACATAAAATTCCACTCTCTAATTTTCACGCAAACCAACTTTTCTCCTAATATCGTCCCAATAATCCTCCTCGACGTCCAAAAAAGCAGTGGCACCGTGATCAGCTCTCAGAGAATGCGATTGATTAAAATTAATTAATAATTCAGGCTTGCTTGAATCCTGAATTTTTCCACTCGATTTATTACTTTCTTTCTATGTTATCTAATGATGTGTAATCATTACAAACTGACTTTTTTTTAAAAATAGTATTATCCCCGAAAGAAATGCCGTCCGCATGAGATGAAACCGTTTAATTTTATTTTTAAGGCAAAAGAGTATATAAACAAACGACTTAACTTTAAAAACAAAAAGGAAGGAAACAAAACATTTTCCACCGCCCCTCTTTTGCTGAGGGTCGTACAAAGTAATCCGTTTAGAAAGATTTAATTCTTGATCCTCAGTTAAAAGTCTTTTTTTTTAATGACCATTTAGTTTGCAAGTTTCGTTATCATAAAAGAGACATGTTACGATCACAAAATCTCTTGGTTCATCAATAATTGGATCATCGAAATATTTTATTACCTATATAATTTAAGTGGATAAGTTGTTTGTTTTAAGTATGTACTCATTTATTATGAACAAAATTACTTTAGTCATTTCCGAAAAGTCGTCTCTTAATGTTAGCTGACTTTTTTCAATTTATTAAGTATAGTGCCAGTTGTAAAGTTTGCAGATTTAATTATATTTTGTACGTTAAACTTCTCAAACGGTCCGAATTACGGGTGTAAATTCAATTGAGACAAACGCGTTTCCAAAACTCGCGAACGGATGTCTTAAAAGGGCTGGGGGTCTGGTTGGATTATTAGTGTTAATGGTAAAGCCGGCTCAAAAGGAGATTATCAAGGAGAAGAGGGGCTCTTCAGTGCTTGGCCCTAAATTCCATTACACGGGATTTACATGGACACACGTTCACCGAGCGGAGTCCGCCTCTCGGGAATAACTCAATTTTTGCAAATGGCCACCACGTGGTCCGTGTGTCCGAGTAGGTGCAAACAGAGGTACAATCAGCCCGTTGACTCCTTGCCCCTTCTCTTAGTTAGAGATCCGCTCTAATGAAGAGACGGGGGATGGGCGGATGTCCGTCTATCCATTTAAACTTGTATTGCTGCGGTCACGTACGAGACAAACTTTTATGTCCTCTTGCAAATTTACTCATACTAACAAAATTTAATTTATCCACGTGGTGTACCATTCATTACATGTACTTATAATCATCACTATCAGCTTTTTACTTTCTTACTGAGCTTTGAAGGCTATTGAGCTATGTGGAGTTTCAATCTTCATGGAGGTCATTAGAAAGGTGAAGAAAGGAAAACACTAATTGTTGGGTTCACCAAGCTTTCGGAAACTTACAGTGCCATCATCAGGGCCTGTTTATTAAAAATTAAAAAATATAAAAATATGTAATTGTGATTCAACAAATGATTGTGGTTCAACATATGAATTTTTATTAGCGAGGTACTGTTAAATTTTATTATAAATAATTATTCTGAAATCGTGAGATGCGGTCTGGTGTGATAGGTTTCAGAAAAACATTTTCTTTATCGTGCCAACGTTTCGATCTTTATTGAGATCATCTTCAGCACTCAAAGTGTTTGTCTTCTGTGTAATTGTGCCATTCTTGCGTGTCGTGTTGAGAGTGCCCCCCCAGTGACAAACACTTTGAGCCNACACTCACTCTCTCATACACACACACACACACACACACACACACACACACACACACACACACACACACACACACACACACACGTGTTACGTCTCACAATCACTCACTCACTCCCTCTCTGTCTTTCTCAAAAGAATGATTAGTCTACGTTTATCTCTTTGATCGACTGTCTGCCGAAAATCCGATGAAAACGAGAACTAATTAAAAGTAATTGTAATGTTTAATCCGTGGGGTTCCAAGGCATTTAATTGAAATGTGATGGAATCTCTTTCCTTCGGTCGTAAGGCTTAATGCTTTGGACATTCCAATATGGGCCGATCCGGCCAACGTCGAAAATTGTTGAAGATTTTCCGCCGTGATAGATTAAAAACAAAACCCCCCGAGAGGAGGAAGGGTTTTCTGAATTCTTTCCGACCCCTAAAGGATTTGCCCGTTAACATTGTAAGAAAGACTGGGCCTCGTAATATTTTCCAGAGATTATCTGGTTTTCGTATGAGGAACATCGCACGCGGTATCGTTGGGCATACATGTGACCACATTCATGAGATATGGATCGTTGTGAATTCGATTTTTAATCAATCACAGCAAAGGACAATGTCCCGTCCAATTTTTGAGCGAAAAATCGAAAAAGGAAAGTCCAAAGGCAAGTTAGTTGAGGGAAAGGGGTTGAATGTAAGCCCAATTACAAATAATTGATCTTTGTATGTTTAATTCCAATTTAAGACAATTAAAAAGACTTTATTGGTCGTTATTATTTCTAATGTTTTTTTATAATAAGTACACCAGGTTTGATACTGAATTTGGAAACATAAAACAATATTGCTGTTTTATTAATAATGATTATTCTTCGATTTAAATTGGAAAAAACTATTGAAATTACTAAAAAATAAAACATCGTCTAGTTAATGTTAAGAGCATCAAAGTTTTTAAAGGCAAAATAAATAGTACTACTGAAAAAGAAACTTGAATTACGCTTCAAAGGAGCTAACGAAAAATTACCGATCTTATGTTTTTTTTCTTATATTAAAGCTACTGAATATGGATGTATTTTGAAAAAAGAAAGCTGAACCCAGTTAAACGAAAATTGTGTAGCTTAGATTGTAGTGTTAATCTGTTAACAGGTTTTACTATAAAAATATAATGTATAAAGTTTTATGGAAAAGCGCCGTGTGCTTGTGACAATCTATGATTTTGCTATTTTCCTCATAATAATGAAGTGTTTTTAATTTGATAAACGAGGTAGACGCTATGTTGACAGTGCTTTCACAATTTTAGAAACTTATACAGTGCAGCTGTTCCGCTTAACTTCCGAGACGAAAATTCGTTTAAGTAGCCGACTTTAATTATTTTATCGTCTGCTCCGGTGAGTTGGTGCTATGAGCGCTATATGAGAAAGTTCAACTTCAAGATTATTACTGAAACTAGGTGTCAACGTCAGTTAGCCGAGGTGAGGGCCATTCTTCAAACCGTATAATCCCGGAATCACACTCGGCTATGCCTCGAGTTGTTAGCAGAAGTGTAAATGAGAGTTAGTTTGGCGTGACCGCGGATTGTTAGTGAGGGGGGGGGTAGCAGTATGCACAAATGGCCAAGTTTGCTCGCACTTACGCAAACTTACCGAGTAAGTGGCCCCGCACAACTCGGGGCTTACGGCATTATCCGCTCATCCCTCGGGATGTGAAGACGTCAAAAACCGGATAACAATCCGATAAGAATTTCTTAAGCCACGATTGTTTAGAGGGTTCCTTTGTTCCAATGAGCGTTTTCTACAAAACCTTAAACATAATACAAAAACTAATAAAACTTTTTTATCAAAACGTATAAGGCATTGTGAATAGATCTATGCCCAAAAGGTTATCACTTGATAGCATCATGTTCTTTGATTATAAAATTATAGTACATTTTTTAAGATAAGAGTTCTTCCAAATTTCAGAGTAAAATTGGTCAGATTTTATTAACTATTTTACCGTGGCAAGTAAAAATAACTTGTAAATTTGAAAACATCAAATAACCATCTGGAATGATTTTTTTTTTAATCGTTTCATTTCTTTTGTGTATTTGAAAACATCAAATAACCATCGAGAATGATTTTTTTAATCGTTTCATTTCTTTTATTTTCTTTTTTCTTTTTTTACGAGGGTTCGCAACAGCAGAGGTCATATCAACCCTCAGGGCGCCGGTGTTTTTGAAAAAAAGCCCATTTGTAAGCATGTCGGGTTCGAATGCGGGGCCGCTGGATTCGAACCCGGGACCTTTACCTTACAGTGATGAGCGCCGTGTCAACTCCTAAACCGTTGCGGCCACCGACACCCCATTTCTTTTATTGTTTTTAGAAAAGTGTAAAAGCTAATACAAAACCGGCATACAGGTTTTTATGGAAATTCATAACAAAGTCAACAGATTTTTCTTTAAAATAAGATTTATTTGAAATATTGAACTATTCTTCCATGGCAAGAGAAAATAAACTATAAAACGTACGATTCTTAAGTTTGAGGAGACTCGTTACTGGATGTAATCGACTGCTTCCCAGTACGTTTGTAATTTCTAATCTCCGAGGAATTGCTACTCCGGCCTTCAATTATTTTCTTTGTCCGACTTGATGGTACTGCCGGTTCGGGACCAATAATAGTGGGGAAATTATGTTTTTAATATTGTAGAAATGTTAAAGATTCGAGGAATAATAAATTTAAATATTAGGCAGGACCGCGATTGTCATATATCATGGGTTTTTAATTGAGAATAATATGAAAAAAGTATTGTAAAGTTGTTTGACTTTTCGTCCCCGACTCCCAACGGGTAATTGGACGTTAGCCCTCGTGTTTAACACGAATTACATAACTTACATTTAAATAGTAAATTAATTACGAAATTATTAAGTAATTAATATACAGTTAGGCAAAATTTTCAAACGTGTTCTTTCTCCCCTAATTCTGATCATACCCTCCTTTTTATTTTTCACATGTTAAAAAATGCCCCGAAGATATACGCGCGATTTTACATGGTGTGACGTACAATTTAAACTCTATTTCCCAAGAGAGTTTTTCGCACAGAAGGCCTCAGACGCTTCTCTGTAGGAGACGTGAGCGCGATGAACATTGAAAACTAAATAACGAACAAAAAAAATGAAAAAGGGAGGCCCATAAATTTTATCACGAAGAAAGAAAAATTGCAACCTTTAAAAATCAAGAATAAGGGGAAAATATAGGAAACCCTGTACGCAATCTGAGATTTGTTTCATTTCGTATCAAGTTACACGGTCTAATTTGGACATAACCACCAATCTCTCGTAAACGTTGATTAGCTGTGTTATCCAACCATATTACCACCTAAAAATTGTTGAACTTTATAAGTTGAAAGAAAAAATTATAAGATAATAGTAATAAAATGTATGTATTTATTTAGTCTATGACAATGATTTTATCAAATTGTTATCAAATGATTGATTTTCAGGAATATCATTTTTTAATATGTTTCGAATAATTTCTACAAATGTTCTTAAGGTTTTTTATGCTGGTTGATGAAAATCTAGTAATGATTTCCCTAAAAAAAACGAAATAATGAAACTGTAAAATGATAGATTGGTTGATTTTCATGAATATCATGGTTTAATATCTTTCAAATTATTTCTACAAATGTTTTTATAGTTTTTTTTATGCTGTTTGATGAGAATCTAGTAATGATTTCCCTAAAAAAAATGAAACAATGAAACTGTAAAATGATTGATTGGTTGATTTTTAGAAATATCATTGTTTAATATCTTTCGAATAATTTCTATAAATGTTTTAATAGTTTTTTATGCTGGTTGATGAAAATCTAGTAATGATTTTCCTTTAAAAAAATGAAATAGTTAAACTGTAAAATGTAATGATTTAAAAATAAATTGCTGTTTTCTTCTGATATTACATGAACAACAATACATCATTAACGGCAATACAACTTGGAAATGGCAAAATGTTTATTTTTTTTCTTTCTTTTTTTTTCAAAAGGCTAAACGTCGAGGTATAGGATTTAGAGAAATAATAAATATACATCTCGAAAGACTAGGATAGAAGAAAACGAATGAAAAGAAAAGCGAATTGTCACAACAATATCTAAAGGTGATGAATACACGACTTGGAGATTGTGTTCAGGATGGAAAGGTTGGTGGTTGAGGGTCCAGATTTTATGAAAGCATCTGTATCTAATTAATGAGGTTTCAAGTACAGATGGGATTTGAAGGACTGTGAGGATCGAATAGTTGGGTACAAAGTGGGTAATGATTCGAATGATTTTGGACTGTATCATTAAAGGTTGCAACGCTTAATTTAACATCGCAGTTCAATTCTGTTCATCTAGATTCGTTTTAGTAGTAATTTTAAATCTTTTGAATAGTTTATACCGTCCGTTTAGTTCTATTCTTTTGGGTCGAGTGTGGGGGTTATATGTAAGTCTTTTGACATGTAAAGTCAGTTGCGGACGGGAGAGAAAAAGAGTTGCGGTAGATTGGAAAAGAGATTATATGGCGGAATGTGAAGGTTATGTGTGATGATTATTCAGAAATCGTGAGATGTAGGTTTTAGAAAAACATTTTCCTTTCTCCAACGTTTCGATCTTTGTTGAGATCGTCTTCAGAGCCTGGGATTTATAAGCATTGTTTAAATTATACAAATACATGTAGGATGTAAGAAGAATTAAGAATTGTTGAAAAATTAAACTATGTAGAAATGTTTGATGTGAATTGTAATGATTCTTTTATATGTTCTATGTTTTGTGTGATGTGATGATGATGATGTATGTAATCCTTTTTTAGAAAGATAGTTCCTACTCACAGTAAGTTGTTTTGCAACGTCCGGATTTCGAGGCTTTTAGCTCATCATCAGGTTCAAGCACTTCTACAAACTGATGATGAGCTAAAAGGCTCGAAATCCGGACGTTGCAAAACAACTTACTGTGAGTAGGAACTATCTTTTTAAAAAAGGATTGAATACCACACTCACTCCACCATTTATCATTTCTATGATGTATGTATGTTATCGATATTGAATTTGATTTGATCGACTGAGTTTACATGAGTCTGTTTTGTAACTGATGCTGTGTTTATCTCTGTTGATGTAAACCATTTCTAAAAAGTTACGTTTATGTTTGTTTTGTTCTGTGGGTTACATTTTTGGATTGCTGAAGTCAAAATTGTGTTAGTGTTCAAAATGGTTGGTAGCCAATGGTGTAGGATTTTGTTTGGGTTTTTTGCAATCATAGATATGCTGCTTTACTCTCTTATCCAGATATTGGGATGTAATACCGATGTAAGTTGTGGGATCTTTAATTTTAGAAAAAAAGTGTGTGACTTGTTTTATAGTTTTTTAAAGCTATTTTAAACATATCAGAAGAGAGAAATGTGCTTAATTTATGTGTAAGGCCGTGAATGAATGGCATGGATATGTATGTTGGTTTATGTCTGCATTTGATAGGTGATGTAGTATTATTAGTAATAGTGGATGGAGTTAGTTGTTGTTGATTATTCATTGGGATTGTAAACTACACAGAACACAGGATATGCTTCCACTTTATTATTTTTCAGATGTAATACCAAATAACATAGCTGATTTGTTGGTTTTACTGTTAAAAATATGTAGGATTTCTTTTTCATCGCTTTTAACAATTAATTAAAAAGCTAAGCTTCGAAAATCGAGAAAGTCACCACAACAAACAGTCACACCCTCGTTACTCCGGCAACGAGTGTTTATTTTGGATTGTTCATTGCATTTCTCTGTTGGTAAGGTAAATACACGTGTGTTTAATTGTCGACTGAACATTGGCCATCCCATCACTAAAGCTCAATAAAGGCTGGAGTTCATTCGGCGGAATATGGCCTTAGGTTTTCGTGTGCCGTTTCTAAAACGGCCGACATCCGGGGGGGGGAGAAGGTTGTTATAAAAAGCAAACAGAGTACACGTATATCAACTCCTTTATTTTCCCAACGAATGACAGCTTATCGCTCACGGAAAATCAAGGAAGGGCTGGTGTGTACTTAACCAAATGAATTATCTCCCTTTGTCATGGCTCCCTCGCCAAACCAAGCGTTTAGACGCGATTTGTGGGTTTCGCCTTGTCTGACCAACAAAAAATTCCCTTCAAAAGCCGTAAACTTCAAGGGTGATTGTTGAAGAGTTAAAAAAAAGAGAAAAAGGAAGTGGGGTTCAAGACGGGAGGTGAAAAGGTACAATTAGCGGGTGTGTACCACGGTTGTTCATAAACACAGGAAGCGGCCGTTTTTACTTTCGTCACGAGAGCGGAACATAACAAATTACGTGTTTAACAGATTCAGAAGTCTAATTGAAATTGCATGTTGAAGAGCGAAACGGACAAAACTAAAAAATTGAAATCATCGCCTTTCTCAACAACAGAACTGAACCGATTTAAAAGAAATATAATAACATTTTTAAACATAGATTAAATTTAAAATTACACATGTAGTCAAAATAACAGGCGACCGACAATTTTCCAAATGAGATAATGCTATATCACAAGATTTTACTGATTGATGGGTCACTTGTACTTTTCATCCATAAACTAACATGAAAAAATGAACCAGGAAATGAAAACAACGTTTTTTCATTTTGAAAAGTAAATTATCAATATATTTCTATGAAAACTCTCCTTCTCATTAGGTAAATAATCAATTATCCTAAAAAATTAATATTTTAGAAGTACAATTTAAAAAAACCTGCGGGTCCACAAGTAGTTAGAGGATCGGAGTGTAGATCCGAAAATCGTGGGTTCGTATCCCGCCTGTAAAACAAATTGTTCATTTCAAAAAATCGGGTTTAATTAATTTAATATAAAAAAAGAGTTATACTTGATATTTTTGCTTATGAACTTTCAGCCTATCTGCACTAATTAAATAAATGGATTTAATCGCTGGTTAATGATCTGTTGAGCGTTTGGAATAATATGATCTTTGTGTAGTGTTTGGTGACGGTTGTTATTTATTACTCATATTTATTTGGACATCGTGAGATGCGGTCAGGTGTGACGTAGGTTCAGAAAAACATTTTCTTTATCGTGCCAACGTTTCGATCTTTATTGAGAGCCCTGAAGATGATCTCAATAAAGATCGAAACGTTGGCACGATAAAGAAAATGTTTTTCTCTACGTCACACCTGACCGCACCTCACGATCTCCAAATAAATATGATCTTTGTTGATTACCCGGGATCAGCATATAGTGTGTATTAACTACGGTTAATATTTTTAAAATTCCAAAACGAAATCTCTTTTTTTTAAATCACTCACTCCCTTTTTCTTAATCTCTACCAACTTCCTTCGCTCTTCCTTGTTGTAAAAATGTTTTAATTTTTAATAAAAAAACAACGTCTCTACCCCTTTGCTTTTACAAGAGAGTTTTTTATGGATTATACATTCCTTCATTTCATCACGAAGTATAATCACCTGATGGTAAAGTGTAAAGTGGTGTAGTTTTTTTTTATAAGATCTTCAAAACTTGCGATTACACTGGAAAATTTATTAACAAGGAAGTTTAAAAATAGTTTAGCTAATACAGAGTTTTTGTACAAATAATTTGCAGTTCCTTATAGCACCTGAGAAAAGCAAGTTACGAGAAGGACAATGATCTCCAATCTGATATATAATTCAAATTCGAGCGTAATCTAACTTTCTTAGACATTGTTCAACAACAGTTAAAAACTTTCCTTTAATAATGCTACACCTTGCTTTACGGCCAATATTCTATTCATTAAGCAATTTCAAAGGCAAAACCGGAAAAGCATTTTATTGCTATTGTTAACGAAAATATTTTCGTGTTAAATTTCTCACTCTTTGTATCTCTTATTTTTGTTTCACTAATTGTTCCTTTTTTTGTTGTAGGTAAGCATCCTATGAAGGCAGTTTTAAAAGGGTATCAAGAGCTGAATCAAAAATGATAAATCAACTCTCGGAATGTTCAACTCGGTAATGTCAATATCAAATTATACTACATGTTGAAAAGTGTATCTGACATGGTAGATTCGGTTATCAATAAGGAGTATAAATTTGAATAGTTTTGGTCAAAATTAACGGAACAAAGTGGACCAAAGTCATTCAATAAACATACGAATATGAATCTCTCTCTCTCTCTCACTCTCACTCTCACTCTCTCTCTCACTCTCACTCACTCACTGGTATGTAGAAAACATATTTCGTTTTTTTATGAAATTAGCTGCTGATTCTATGCCAATCGCAAATGATTATTTACAAATCAATGCGGATTCCATTACAAGATTTTTATAGACGTCAATATAATGTTACAGCCTACTAAAAATTGATTATTTGTACAACTAGTACAAAACTCCTAATTTGACAGCCATTGCAATTGCACTATAAAACCATTTAAAACAACAACATTGATATAATTTAGATTCTTAAAAGTAATAAATAAAAAAACAAAGTGAAACTAAATATACTGGTCCTATTTGATTTAACGCAAAACACATTTGCACCTAAAACCCTAAAATAAATAATCTAAGCGAAAAATATCAGAACTCGGTAGTTTAAAGCTAAATTTTTCCCCGCCGAAGACCAAGTAATTTTAATTTCTTAGTCTCGTATGACGAAGGGGTGATGGAAATAATCAATTTTAGCCTGAGTTTTTTTCCCCTTTTCCAAATTACAAATAATCTTAAGTTACGCTCCCTCATGAGGAGAATATTGTTCTCCTCCTATATTACAAGATCCCTGCTCCCCTTTTCTACTCAATGTTTTTAATAATTCCGAAAATAAAGAAGTTACCGGTTTTAATTTCACTTTCTTTAAAACGTTGGTTAAACGAGATCAAGATAGGGTAATTGTATGCCCCCGAAAAATTATGTTCAATGTTTGTAATAAATTTCTGATTTATGCGTACCATGGTAAGTCATAATAAACAAAACTAATTGCAATACTAAAATTTGTTTTCAACCAATACAATTCTAACCTTTAATTACTAACTTTCCTTCATCCGCCATGGGTTTACGTTTAAAGGATAATACGGAAATTGCAACATTATGTAGATTAAACATTTTTCTTTGGTTTCAGTCTAATTATAGCATATGTACATTTTCATGAGAAAGTGTAAATATGAAAGCTTATACCATCTCATTATTTATCTCTCTAACAAGCTCTCTATTGCTCTCTCTCTCTCTCTCTCTCTCTCTCTCTCTCTCTCTCTCTCTCTCTCTCTCTCTCTTTCTTTCTCTTTCTCTCACTCACTCATTCACTCAGCCACTCTCAATCAATCACACACACATTTACATGTGTGCAGGCTCAAAGGAGATAACAGTCAAAGCAAAAAATATCTTGTTGTTAAAAGTGGATGTCAGTTTAGTAAAAAATAAATAATAATTAATTAAAAGAATCAGAGCTCATTTTCCATTTGAGAAAATAATAAATTATGTATTACCTCACTCAATCCTCTCACATTTTCTAAAATAATTGTATTGCCATTGATAGCCTTTGAAAAGTAGCACATCTGACAAAACTTATTGGTAAGTTAAGACAAAAATAAAACATCACCGGTTAAATTACGTTTGATCATACTTTGATAACGAATACTTTTATGACACTTTCTATATAAGAAATTTATTAAATTTCACTCCTCCTCACACGTATACTTTATCTCTTTACCTCTCCCTCCTCCTCCTTTTAACTTTCGTTCTCTCTTACGCCTTTTGTCGAACAAAACTTTATTCTCGTAGTATTTTGTTATAATTAAAAACCCTGTTCGGTATTTTCACAAAGAGGAAGTTAGAATATTTTTTCTTCTGTTGAAACTGTTTGAAACAAACGCGTTTGAATTGAAGCTAAATACGAGTTAATTGGAGTGTTTTAACCTTTGGTTTAAATTAAATCCAATAAGGGGAGTTGGTTTCGTGGGTTAAACGTTGTTAGTAGACTGGATGTCGGAAAAGGGTCGGGGTGAGACTGTACTATGCCCCGACTAATATGGAGTTAGTAGGAGAAGAGATAACACACTCCTATTGTCATGACCACAGATTACTCCGCTAGTCCGTCCACTTTCTTTAATTAAACGAAGATTCCCAGAGTACCGATAGCGAGCCCCATCCAATTAGCCTTGGGGAAGGAAAAAATATCGATGTCATCATCCCTCACCCCACATAATTTTTTTCCGACAAAAAAATGCTTCCTTCTGGTTGATTTTTTTTTTTTTCAAGTTTCAAATGACAATTTATTACTCCCTCGTAAGCATATTTGACTGAGTAATGCGCCACAGTTGAAAAATCGGAGATTTGACCCTTCCACCTACCACTATTCATCAACCGAACATTGTTTCCCCTGTCCTCAGCGCTGTTTAATTTTAACAATTGGATAAGAAGAGACAGATATAGAGTGAAACTGTTCGGCGAGACTATTTGTCAGAAACACCCCACTGATTTTACCGGGAGTTTTTTCCCCCTGTAGATTGAAAGTGCTCCCACGGAGCAAAGGGAAGAGAAGCCGAAGAAAAGGGGATGGATTTCAGGCTGCAGTGGAGTAAGACGCCGAATATTTGTTTGCCACCAAAAGCAGTCAAGCGAATGAGAGTACTTTTCTCTGACCAGTTTCTAAATTAAGAGAATAACGAATATGCAATATTTGGGCGTATTTCAAACGCTCCATCTTTCATATACTTTAAAATGAAAATTCAAAGTTACTTTATATAATATTGCTAAAATTATTATTTTTCTAAAAACGCGTGTTAAAATGTGTATAATCGCAATTTAATGTACATTATGGTCGTCATAAATTTATTACAGATTTTTTTGCGAAAAAAGCTACACTCTATTCAAATTCATATTTAAATATTACGCACATTTACATGCATATTACATAATTTACATGTAAATAAATTGTCATAAAATTAAGTGGTGAGTAACAACCACAATGAAAAAGTAATTTATTTTAAGCAATTATGAATAACTATTCTAGATTTTCACGCGCATCTCAGTTAAACAAGTAAATTGATCATTTTGCAACTTCCTATTAATATAATTTCGTTAATTGCGAGGCATTTAGTGATTTATACAACAAAACAACCATTAAACGGTTTAATTATGTAAACTGTTCTGGTCAAATTTGATACCAGTCTAGTTTTTAATGTAAAAAGAAATGATTCTCTATCATGTTAATCCTCAGGGTGCCGGTGTTTTTGAAAAAAAGCCCATTTGTAAGTAAGTCGGGTTCGAATGCAGGGCCGCTGGATTCGAACCTGGGTCCTTCACCTTACAGTGATGAGCGCCGTGTCAACGCCTAAACCGTTGTGGCCACCGACGCCCCAAAATTGCCTGTATCAAAACAATATTCAGTTTGTTCATAATTAACGGCCTACGCTCCATCCGACCCTTTAGGCCCAATAATCCGAATTAAGTACGACCATACTCCAAATTCGCTAAGTTTCCCAGAATATTCCAGCCATCTTCTCATCACAGAGGAAGAGGCTCTCTCTGCCATAGAGACCACCGTTTAATTAATTTTACTATAAGTTGATATTCATATATCATGCTACAAAATATACATAAATATCCTACTGATTTTTTCTAAACAGTTTAATTAAGATCAGATTTGTGATAATAAAAATTTCCATTCCAGATTCTAATTCAGATGTACCTTCTCCTGAAAGTCTAAAAGTAAAACAATAATTCACCATCGAAATGAAATCCAAAATCCATTTATCCGAATATATTGCGCCGAGCCGGAGCCTACGCCGGGCCCGAAGGGAGGGCTTTTTGTATCAGAATATTAGATCTGTTCATTTCCTGAAAAACGGCACTCATTGATTTATATAGATTTTTCCATGTGGAGAAGAAAGAAGAAAATTAACTTACTCAGATGGCCACACCTAAAAAATTAATTACCAATTATTTGGAAATTATGGAGAAATGTATGCTATCTGGTCTGATAAGTTTTCCGCGTAAACAACTATTGTCTCTGAATATTTTTCTAGCTTTGGTTCTGTAAGTTTTTATAAGCCCAACACCACGTAGGTTAGAAGGTTAAAAGTAAATCAATAGCTAAGCTTTACGGTAAGCAGATTGTTTCTCTAACGCAAACCCAAGAGGAAAAGTTAAAAAAAAATAAAAATGAAAGCTGGATTGTGACTCAGCAATGTTTTGTCCACAGGCGGAAATAAAGCTTCCTAGTTTAAAAAAATAAATATCCAGCTTTAACTTTAACGTTGACCTGTGGCTTATAAACTTGCTTACTTATTTCCAAGTCAGTGGAAACTTCGCAAAGCGCTGACAAATGAAGTACGACTTTGCATCATCATCGTAATGCCTTAATATTTTTATATTTTACGAGAAAATCAGGGTTTATATGAATAAAAAATTACTTAACTTAAAATACCCAATTGTTTACAAGAAGTATTGCCCTCTGTGGTTTCAATAACTGTTCCTGTGCCATCCTATTTACCATAATCATAAAACGTTTTTGTAGAATATCCTAGGATATGTTATCCCACACTTCAATTACAGCAACATATAATAGCATGCCAAAGGTAGTATGGGATTGTTCCCGTGACTGAACCTTTCTTGTAAGTTTGTCCCTTTTTTTAACCATGTTCGATTTGGTTTAAGGACTGGTCCTACTGGTCACTCAAGAGTGTGAATACCTTTGGTGTTCAGGTATACGGAAACACATGTGACGTTATGAGGCCGAGAATTATTATGCGGCTAAGAAAGACCTAAAAGGACTGCATGATCTTGGATCATCTCACAAACGTTAAAGTATTCAAGTCACACGCTTTGCCGTCACAGAACACGATAGTCGTCGCAAGGTCTTCTTCAGGCTCTTCACGGCCATCTGCACTTCAAGTTTCATCAGTGAATAGTACTTTTTCTATTCCTCTATAGTCTAAAACGCTGTACTCTTGTGAATTTTAAGTGCTGAGTATCTCTACAGTGTTCTGTGGTGAGTAGGAGGCCCTCTTGCTCTAAGGTTTGATACTCTCACTCTCCTTTCAGAAGTTGACTCGAAGCGTAAGATTGCCTGAATTCCAACAATTAAGTTTTTAATAACAGAAGATGTTAAATTGTGCTTCTGGATTGCTTGCATTTTAATAAATCGGTCGATAGGGGATTGGTGATTCTGTGACATCCGGATTTTCGTTCTCGCGGGGACTGCCCGTCTCCCCTATACCCTATACCTTTAATGGTCCTTGAAACTGTTGAATCGTAAATGTAGGTCAGTATTTTCCCTTCTTCATGATTCATGTTCCTGATTGAAAAAGACAATAGAAAATTCTACTTAGGGGCAAAGGTAACATCCCAAAAAAAGGAACAAAGGTCCTGAACCTGAACCAAGAAAAATTTAGATCCTTAGTTTATGATTATTAATGATATGATTTATGCTCATTGTCTTAAACAAAATGTGAGTTAAGTATCAAAACCAAAAAAATCGAGATTTATCGGTGTTGCTATATGTTTGACGGGGAGTGCATTAGTCGTTTATTATATTATTTGTAAGCATTATAAAAGTATGTGTAATATCAAAGTCTAAAAGTTAACTAACTACACGAAATTCCTAGTTATTGTGTTAAATGAATGAAAGGTTTAATCACAATTTAAAAAATGTAACGATTTTTGATTACTTTTCTGGAAAAAAATATCGTATTAAAAATGTTATTGTACCCATTGCTAAATTTGACTCTGACCATGTATTTATTGTCTTCCTTTGTAGAAAGTAAACATACATATATATATAGAAAAAAACAATTGATTACAAATAAGGAAAAATCCGGTAGCAAATAGAAAGGGCCTTTTTTTTCCGTCCTTTTCCCCAAGGCTGAGAAAGGTTAAAAGGGTGTTATTTAATAGAAAAGATTTCAAGGGTGTTGGTTTGATTGGAAAGCATGGTAGAATATGAGGAAGAGGGGCACGTAAGTCACATATTGCCAATGGTCGGGTTGAGGGGGCGCGCAGTGTGCGGAAGGGATGGGGCGGAGCACTATATATATTGACTTTGATAAAGGGCGAAAGGGGGGTAGAAAGACATGTTGACAGGCGATAGATGTCAGATGGGCTTAGCTCCTTCTGTTTGCTACAATATTGTATCAAAACCAAAGTTCTGAGACGGTTTCCCGGAATTCCATAAACTGGTGGAAAATAGAGTTCTTAGATGTAGGCCTTCCTTTTGATAGAATATTGAAGAAGCACGGTGTTTCTTTGTTAAATAATAACTACCTTTCAACGGTATCAGGGTTGATGGAACAGATCATACAATCGCATGGCTTCAAGTGAGTCATGATCCAACTGGATAGTTCTACCATTCGACATCTGTTGCCCAGTTAGACTCATGGTATTACGTCACCCCATTATTTCCACAAAACTGTAAGGAATAGCATATTGAAATATTCTACTGTTGAGTCTATCACCACGATAACCTATTTAAATATATAATAAAAACATTTTCTCTATATTTCTGTCTTTGTCAGTAACTCTGTCCCTCTCACTCATTATTTCTCTTTTTCTCTCCTCTTTTTCTCTCGAAATCTCTCCTTCACTAAACCTCACACTAGCTCTTTCACACCCATTTTCTCTCTCCCAAATTCACACTCTCCCTCACTCACTATCTCTTACCGATACTGACCCTCTCTGTTCTCTCTCTCTCTCTCTCTCCCTCTCCCCTCCTCCTCCTCCTCCTCCTTCTCCTTCTCCTCCTCTCTCTCTCTCTCTCTCTCTCTCTCTCTCTCTCTCTCTCTCTCTCTCTCCCTCCCTCTCCCTCCCTCCCTCCCTCACGCACACGCACCACACGCACGCACGCATGCACTGACATGCATACTTTAAGTAACCAGAAATATTTTTTTTACTAAAATAAGTACCGTTAGAAATGTAATATTTAATCATAGCGATTTTTTGTTATTATCAAAAATGATGTTACCAAACATGAACTTATTAAAAAATTCAATAATTAGGCTTCACATGGTTATATCCATTTTTTCGATGATAAAATGCTACAGCTTAACTTTACGTCAAGAATATGTCATATTTTTTCCATTTTGCATATTTATTGAAAAACCAATTTTATTAACGTCTGTATAAGATTTGTCAGAAGGTGTTATTGTCATGGCGTAAACACAACGTTTCGTGTATACAAATACAAACTTAACTGGTTTGTTTTTATGTTGCGTGTTGTTGGGCTTTTTGCGTCCTGAATTAGCAAAGGTGTGATATCGTTAAGAGGTTGTTCAGCTTAGTCAGGCGCTTAAGAAACCTCAAGAGTTCACTTATTATGCCCGCTGGCAGACATCACTCGTGGTGAAACCTCTTTCCACAGCTCTCAAAGAGATTTCTACACCCTCACAACCATTTCCTCCTGGTACCACCCCACTGCAAATCTTCTAATGGGCGCTATAATGTTTGGCCTACATTACACACTCAAAGGGCACACACGCGACTCCAGTCCCAACGCACAGATCGCGTTGAATTATAAAAGAAAAACGACGTTCCGGCACCATCCCAATTCAGCTCAACAGAGAATTACACCCTTTACCCACAACCTTGTTAAAAAGTAATCTGGCAATCTTTCAGCGGGGTAGCGCACCTTTTCTCATCCCGAGGCGCCTTTTGCAACCTACTTAAAGTTGCAAAGAATCAAAAACTCCCGCCAGCCAACACACTATATGTGCTACGATCCTTCCTACCTCAGGCTTCGTCATTTGTAAAAAATTTATAAAGTGAACCGTTGGGCTGTCTTGCTTCTTTGGTCCATGGAACATAACACAATACGTGTGTAAAATATGTGGTGTTTAGTGACCGTTAGTCAATGTGTCATTAATGTGTGTCGTGTTGAGAGTGCCAGTGAGATATTGGTGATTGATATCAATGACACATCTACACAGAAAACAAACACTTTGAGTAAGTAAAAATACTTTGATTGAGTCTAAAATTTCTAGTATTGTATAAGTTCTTTTTTCACATCCTACATGTATTTGTATAATTTAAACAATACTAAATCCCTGGCCCTGAAGGCTGGTGCCAATGTGAACATAATTTGTAGAAATGTGTGGTGTTTAGTGACAGTTAGATAATGTTTATTTGGAGATCGTGAGATGCGGTCTGGTGTGACGTAGGTTTTAGAAAAACATTTTCTTTATCTTGCCAACGTTTCGATCTTCATTGAGATCATCTTCAGAGCCTGGGTCATAAAACATCAATATCTCACTGGCAGTCTCAACACGACACACAAGAATGACACATCTACACAGAAAACTAACACTTTGAGTGAGTACAAGTACTTTGATTGAATCTAAAATTTCTAGCATTATAAATTCATTTTTTTTCACAATCTACGTGTATTTGTAAAATTTAAACAATGTTTATAAACCCCAGGCCTTGAATATGATCTCAATAAAGATAAAATCGGTGCACGATAAAGAAAATGTTTTTCTAAACCTACGTCACACCACACCGCATCTCACGATCTCCCAATAATCATAACAAAATTCCTTTTTTGATATAAAATTATCAAATAATAAATTTTTCGTTTGGTTTTCAAATAATTAAATTTCATTCAAAACTTACAGATGAAAACTCTAATATTTAAACTAATAAACGAGATATCTCTCAGTTCAATGCTCACAAGTAATTCTGACACGTAGTGTCCGCATATTCTCGCTTTTTTTACCACGTTTATTAAAGGTAAGGTTAAAGATTTGCATTTTTGTGTATTTGTTGATCGTATTGCTTTTTACTATGACTGGATTATGTCGACTTGTCTAAATTAACGTTCAGCATGATATTTAACCTTTAAATTTATGAATATTTAACAGAAATTTATCCATTTTTCTAATAAGGTAGGTAAATTATTACATTTTTATGACTAAAATGGTATACTGCCAGTGCAATTATTTCGCAAATCTTTTTCCCATCCAATGCTCACATAAAGAAATTATTTTCCTTTATTTATAACTGAATCTGACAATTGAAAATAGCGCTATTTGTATTGGAAATTAAATTCGTTAGCTTGTGCAGTCACGTAGGGTCCTTGTACGTGTCCTGCGTTGGTCCCTTTCCCTATGTTTGCCTCTGAGGTTAAATTACCGATTATCGATTAAATTTCTCCAAATAAATCTCGTTGTTAGAATAATTAGGCGGGGAAAGTTAGTTAGAAAAGAAGAGCAATGAGTTCCGCGGGTGAGTGAGATGGTAGATTAAGAAGCTGAAACTTGAAAGCCGGTAAATAAATAAAATGCTACTTTTCTTGGAGGAGAGAAATTCGCTTAAGACCTACAGGAATTTATCTCCGCTTCACAACTCTTTTATGTCTCCGTTGATTAATTAACGTCTTGCCAATTTAAATTCCGGTCTAGTTTCCTTGTTAATAATGGAAGGACGGATTAGGTCGGCAATGATAACTATGCCCTTTATATATCTATTATTTATACTGGGAAAATGGTTTAATTTTTGAAGCGCACGGTTTTACAATTAGAACGGAGGCAATATGTCGATATTGTATGAAAATAGGCTAATTGAAATTTCAACTAAAGTGTAACCATCATCTCGTGGCTTGGCATTGTTAATTATTTCAATTCATAAGCTTTAAAATTGAAAATTTTATATTACATATAATTAGATTAATACATTATTGATTATTATCAATTAATTGCTGAGTTCGCTTTGTTTCAATATTCAAGTGTACAAGATTTCATTAACTTTTCACTATTGCCCAAATTGTTTACAATCCTTAGATCAGATTCTTCTAACAAATCTGCACTCTTGTGCTTTTAATCCTGATTAATTAACCACAATATCTTAATAATTGCGAAATTATCTAGCAATTATTCAATTATGTATCATTCTCGCAGTTTGAGTTTTTAACTTTTGAAGATGTGGTAAGTATTTAAAACCTCTATATTTAGACAGTTAAGGGTAAAATTTTGCTCTCATCTTGGAGGAAAATTGGAATACCTCGTGATGGATAGATAGGCTCAAATCTCAGCAATACCGTATCTTATAGATCATAAATGTTGACAACTCTCAACCGCAGGCATATGATGAATCGTTTTTTAAATTAGTCTACGGTTTGCTATGTAGAAAAATATATTCAGCCTTGAAATTTGTTTGGGTAATGGTTTTAATAGATGCGGATTCGGCTAGAATGCCCAGGGTTCCCGATTACTCATCGTCAACAAGACAAGAGGATCTTTAACGTCCGCACCTAGCCTATACGGCCTTATCGGACGTTTTGATTCTCAAGATGAGAGCTGACGCACCTCTGCATACGACGGAAAAGTGTTACCGCCGCAGCATTAGTGTAGTGGTGTCCCGGCCCCTAAGGGTCGGTAGCCACGCTCTCCGCTTGTCCACTCCGAATGGTCGGGCCCGCATTGTGCGTCGGGTCGTACGCCGCACGCGAGGGGCTAACGGGCCGAAATACATCAGCCCGTCCCCCCCCTGCGTACTCCCTAGATAGAGAAGGCGACTCTATCTCTCTGAGTGTAGAGGCTCCTCCAGCGTAGAAACTTTCGGGAACGCCCCGACAGCGGTTTCGGATTAAAAAGTGGGATTGCTACCCACCCCCTAGATGAGTACTGCCTACGGACAAAGGTCTCTTATCAAGCTCAGCCTACACCTGCTGCACGTAATCGAGGGACGCCATAGGTCTAGCCTAGGTGGTCCGATCCTTCGCTTCCCCAAGGGTACCACGCCGGTCATACGCACAACAATGCAAAGCATACTCGAGTCAAAGACCGCCGATATCACTACTCTTTTCCAATCGCTTACTTACGCATTCGAGGGACTGTAGCATGATCATGACGTCCTCAACGCTTACATGCTCTCGTCCGGTCGCAACGTCTCCCGTGAGGAACGGGGGGTAATACATTGGCCATACGCAAGCTTCACGAAAGGCCCCAGATAGAAGACAGCCTCTGTCTAAGTTCCCGCCAGGGGCGTCACCACAAGCCACCACGAGTCCATCCCAATGTGACTTTGGGCTGGTTTTTGAAACGTAGAGTCACCCCGTGGTACAGATGGCCATACAACCCTCCCCCGTCTTCGTAGACAGGATCTGGTGCACTGGCCCTCGCGTGACTCTGCTAAGGCACTCGCCGCCCCTGCCGACCCTGAGGCGACATAAGACTGCTTGTGCTTTAGAGAGGTTGCCACGCCCTCTGGGCTGCACCATTATTTTGTGCCCGGATTCCCCCCTTGTAATCAAGGGTTAGGAGGGGTCACAGGATGGAATGAAGGAATTCGGATTGAGAAACAGGGCCGTGGAAGAGAACACGAGGTGAGCCGTTTCAGGGTCTCGAGTCTCAACCCCATTATACCACCCTTGTCGCCGTGGTTCCACATAACATGGCTTAACATTCTCAGAACAACTATGTGAAATGTCTTCCATGGCTACCAAGATACTGAGGTTACTCAAGAAGGCACGGATGAGGTCGCCATCACAGTATCACATCTCAGAGTGATGATAGTTTTATTATTTGTAATGTACTCTGTAATCGACATTCTACCGCTGATGAGATCAAGCAACGACTTCAAAAGTTAGAAATGTTAATGTCAGCTTACACACTGTAAGGCGAAGAATTCCCAAAGCTGGATTAAGAACGAGAAGCCACAGATCCAGAATTCTGACAATGAACAGAACAGCTCAGTAAGGTTTCGCGAAAAATCACATCAATTGTTTGAAGTCTTCTGACGGCCGAGAAAGGAATTGGAGAAGACCAGGAGAATGAATATCCCCTCAACATTTTCACTCCGGAGACGCTATGGAGGTGGTGATGGTATGGTTTGGGCAGGCATTCCTATGGAAGGTTCCACAAACTTGATCTTCATCGAGGGTTCCCTAAAACATTGCATTGAAGATGTGTTATCAGAAGAAATTGTTCTTTATTTTCCCAGGGTGACCACTTTTTTGCCTCTGAGTGTATAAGTTTTCAATATTACACATATCCTTTTAAATTCTCTGATAAGATTTTTTTGACTACTCAATATAAAGCCCTGTTCTTATTGATATACTGACACTATCATTTTTGAATATTTAACTAGGAAGTACATTTTTTTCCCTTTATTTTACTGCTCGGAACGCAACTTTTTAACGATTCAATCATTCCAAACTTCCTTCAAAGTTCCCCTCAAGGAAACAAGTATAGTGGAAAAAACAACACGATTGTTTACGAATTGCGACCGGCGGGAGTATTTTTAGAAATCTTTTTACATGATAAATACGGAAAAATATGAACGCGGTGAATAGTTAAAAAGAACACATTGAAGCTTCAAACAACTTTCCAACCTCCATGGCAGATTTCGAATTAATTTTTCATCCAGAACTCAATGACGAAGTCCGTTTTTATTTGTACCTTTCACTCGAGTTAAATTTAACATTAAATTGAAACATATTAAATAATTCATTGCTCTCGTCAATTGGTTAATTAAATTATTTATCGTTTTTGTTTCATTTGTTGTTTTGTTTACTTATATTTTCTGTGTTTCTCCATTGATAAGAAATTGTTTTTATACAGCTTACAACTGCAGGAAAATGATAACTTTAAAAAGACGTACTTGTTTTAGAAAGTACAAAAGAATTTTTTTTTTTCATTTTATTGACGTCCATATAAATATTCAAGAGGCCCTACTTTTAATCCCTTTTTGTATTATGAACATACCGATCGGAATTTGTCAAAATCTAACATTTTGTTTGATTATATAGTTTTTTATTTGTTTTAAGAGTTAAAGACACGATGCATTTTTATAACAGACAAATATTGTTAAAATTATTATTATTTCATACACACTGAATTGCTTACCGGGTTGCATCGAGCACCTTAAAGCACCTTACTTAAAGCAAGGCGTCTATGATTAACATTATTAAATGAATAAAAGTCTATTTCAATTATTTTATAGGGTGGAAATAAGTACATAAATAAAGTTAAAAACAACGAAAACAAATGAAGCTATAAACAGCACAACATTAAGTAATAAAACCAATATCAAATTACACATTCACGTCCTCTACCCCAGTACGGCACTGACCATACTAAGGTGGACTGCGTCTTTTACTTTACTGGGCCCAAAATTTTAGATGCTTGCCAGATTTTCTAGGACCACACCGAGCACCTACAATGAGTGTGGTCTTCCACTCTGTTCGTCCGCCACTGTACTGTAATCTATACTGGCAGATGTCGGGCACTGCCGTAACTATATCAGTTAATCCTCATTTTTAATATCGGATTTCTTAAGAATAGTCATACGACGCTAAGGGAGAACAGAAATATTGCCTTTGCTGCAAGACGGAACCCTTTCCATAGTGCCCGCGAGATCCTACATGAAGTTAGATGTTTTGGCAAGGCCTTTATCAATGGCCTCAAATCGTAGCCCCTTTGAGACGACCTGCAGAAACAGCCCGCCACCAGCAACTCAGGAGAATATGTTGCAGCGAGCGCCTAGGAGAGAACACGAATTGGCTGTTATGTTTAATGATGAGTCGCATTTCTGACCATATAGTGTGATAGCTGGCGCCGAAGAGTCAACGGAGAACGGGGGATGCGTACAATGCCCCAATTCGTGCTCCCTTGAGTGCAGTTTAGAGGAGTAGTGGTCTGAGCTATGATTTATACTTGAGGACGAACTGGACTTGAATATTGTTGAAGGCAACCTCACCGCAGTCCATTATGTCCAAGAAATTATCTATGAGTACATCCCTCAAACCAGGGATCTAATTGGCAGGGATTTTCAATTTTTGGCTGACTATGCCAGACCTCATAGAGGAAGGGTTATTCATCAATGTTTAGAAAACCTGGGAATTTCCCATCTTCCTCTATGGTCTCCAGACTTCAATCCCATTGAGCACATGTGGGATGTGTTGGAGAGAAGACTTTTTGAACATCATCCGCAGCCAGTTAACCTGCAACCACTGAGTGCAGCGATGCAACATATATGGAGGGAAATTCTTTGTTAAATTAGTGACAACCTTATTAACAGTGTGTGGTGATTAGTGACCGTTAGTCGATGTTTATTCAGAAATCGTGAGATACGGTCTCGTGTGATGTAGGTTTCAGAAAAACATTTTCTTTATCGTGCCAACGTTTCGATCTTTATTGAGATCATCTTCAGGACTCAGAGTGTTTGTTTTCTGTGTAATTGTGCCAACACTGGGCACTCTCAACACGTCACGCAAGAATGGCACAATTACACAGAAGACAAACACTTTCTGCCCTGAAGATGATCTCAATAAGATCGAAACGTTGGCACGATAAAGAAAATGTTTTTCTGAAACCTACATCACACCAGACCGCATCTCACTATTTCTGAATAATCTTATTAAAAGTATGTCTAACAGTACACACTTGTTTTGGCTAAGGTAGGATATTATACAATCCTTTAAAAAATTATTTTGTCCAATAAAAAAATTATAGAATTAAAACTGTATTTTGTTATTTTTCAAAATTCTTTAAAAAATTTCTTTCAGTGAAAAACATAATAATTTTTGATAAATTTTAATGCAATTTATAATAAAAATAAAATAAAAATGCTAGAGAAGATTATTCAGAAATCGTGAGTGCGGTCTGGTGTGATGTAGGTTTCAGAAACACATGTTCTTTATCGGGCCAACGTTTCGATCTTTATTGAGATCATCTTCAGGGCCTGTGATTTACAAACATTGTTTACATTTAACCGGTCTCTAACCACCACACAATGCTAGAGAAAGTAAATACTCCAAAATTGGCAACCCTTTTCATTTTTGAGCAGTTTATTTTTATCTAGATAGTTTCTCAATTTATTGTTATGATTGTTAATGGAAGTGAGTGTTTGGAAACAGCATAATTCTCTTAGAATATTTATATTTAACTATTTTTTAAACGTAGGTAAAAGAAAATATAGACGCGTTACCGCGTGAAGCGTTTCAAAAGAATCCAGCCAGAATCACTGGAACACTAACTAGTTAAAAGTGGAAGTTAGTCCAGAGGCAGTCTTCGGAACTCCCGCAATCACCCAATAACAAGCTCCGCAATTCTTCCGTCCAAGTTTTAATTGCACCGGAGATTATTTACAGACACGGGTTGCCTGTAAAAGTGCGTGTCTTCCCTGCTTTCCGCCGAGATTCCCGGTGGAAAGTCTGCTCGAAGAAGAATTATAAGAACGTACGAGGCCGTAGGTTAAAACTTGCCTGCCAATTGGGACTATTCACCGGGCATAATTGTTAGCACAGAAATCGAAAGGGGAGAGGGGCTATTGTGCCAGGTAACAGTTTGACTAGATTTGTAGGGGTGGGAAAGGAGCCTTTCTAATTACCTTTGCGTAAAGTTTCTCCAGTAAATTGCCCGAACCCTCTTCCGGAGAATCCCTCCCCAGACGGCAGCGAGTTTCCCCAGAGGGCCGTCCTGATTTACAGCAACCGCATCTAAATGAGAATATGCAATATCTTGGGAGAAAAAAAATTCCCCATCCAGAAATATCGGATTCGTTGTGTTTTTCAAACTCTACCTATTGTTGGTATCATTTTTTTATATATTTTACCATTACTCCGACACCATATACTAAACTGAGATAACCATCCCTTGTAGATATCAGAAAGGTTTAACGCATTGACTGAAGGGCCCCCTTTCGGTTTTTTCCATCAAGAAAATTGAACGACTCGGCCTACGGTAATCGCAAAGGATCAAAGGTTTCAAATCCTTTTAAAATTGAATTAAATTTACGTTAAGTAAGAATAACGGCCTGTCTCTCTTTTTAATTACAGTCAATTTTAACAGACACCATTACAAAAGAAGACGCTTACAAAATTAAACCCCTTCAAACAGAAGGAAAAGTTCGATAAATATTAGCTAACCTGATCTCGTTTTAACATTAAATAATTATATCTTAGCTCTGAGCACTTATTATAAATTTATTTTAAAAAAATAAAAAGTTTGTCAAATCAAAGATAACCATGGAAGATAATTAATAAATCTTAAGGTGTCATTCCAGGACCATCAATACAAAAGCAATATGCAGAATTAAGTACAATTTTATCCCTTAAAGCCTGACTTAAAGATAAGAACATTTTACTTTCAAAATCCTGATTAATATGATCACATTACAAAATTCCTAGCAATTAATTAATTATTAAAGAAATGTATTATTCTTGCAGGTCGAATTTTGAACTTTTGATGTCGTTATTGCTTTTTCAAATTCTGGTAGCAATCGTGCTCTCTAATTGGAAAGTTAGAGGCAATAATTTTCTCCTACCTTGAATGGAAATTCCAATATGTACCTTGTGTGTTAGGCTCAATTCTCAACTACACAGTAGGGGTAGTCACGATGTTTGTAAGATGTTAACTTGTTTTAACTCGAATAGAGAAATGTCCAGTAAGATCGTGAAAGCCTCCTTACTTTCTTAGCATGTTAAACGTTAACTTTTCCACAATGCTGCGCGTGGCGATTGGTAGAGCAAAACATAAAGCTATAAGAGTTCTTGAAGGCTTGTTGTTGTTAAGTTGTAAGATGCCAGAAGTTCGAAAAAAAGGAAAATTAATAATTTCTATCAATTCTATGCACTCGAGAAGTACTAACAAAGACACGCTTCAATTCGTTCCGACATACCTAACTGTATCCTAAGGTCTAACGGTCTACAACTTTATAGGATAGGGGATGTAACCTTTATGAATGAGAGTATAAGGACAAGTCAGAAATTAACAAAAGAAATGTATTGGTCTGATTTAATTAATGCCAATATAAGAACAAAAATACGTGTAAACAAAAACAGCTGTTAAATTCATGGCTGCCATGTTAGTTACCTACGCCCTAACGGATAGCAATGTGACTATATTTTCGACCTAACATCTAACATTGGCCCTGGCCTGTTAGATCGAACAATGTTAACTAGCCGATTCTTACAAGTCTACGTCATCATTTTTCTCGTTCTAACAGGACCTAACAGAGTTAAGAAGGTTAACACAAAGATCGTGAATACCCCTAGTATCTTACAGTAGATCAACTCTTATCTCTCAGGCGGCATATAATACAAATCGTTCTTGAAATTAGTACGGTGTCTGGGTAGCAGACAAAATTAAAATTTGTGACATAAAGTTGAATTTACAATTACAGTACAGTGAATCATATCCAGAAAAGTACCTAGCCATTATTCAGAATCAATTTGAAAAGATGTCTAAATATTCTTACCCAGAACTACATATTATCACAATGTGCATTGAGAACGATATTTCCCTCGTTTTTAACTCTCTGCCGCTTCGTCCAATTAATTACTAGAAAGGTAAAGCATTCTTTGAAAAACTAATATCTTTTGAAAACCGGTTGCGAACGTGGGTAGAGTTCAAATAAGAAATATCACAAGCGCAAACATGACGCGTTCTCATTATTTCACGATTACTTGGAGCAATGTGGAAAAATAAACAAATAAAAAAATCCAGTTTTACTCAAAAAGGCGATACCGGCTAGTCAGCGTTTCAATGTGCTTTTAGATATTTTCTTTTCCTCTTGCCTTTCCTCATAAGGAGTACTCGATCCACCTTGTCGGTCTTATCCTTGATCTCAAATTCTGATTTGCTGTATTTCTCTGTAGAAATTTAAGGGCAATTACAAATATTTCTAGGGACGTCTGAATAGATTAAGCCAGGGCGATTTAGTTAACTTCAGTATGGAATAAAGCTTTTCATTATAATTTTTTATTCCATATTCTTTAACCAGTATGGTACAATTAAAACCATTAACGAATTCTACGAGTATTTAGTTGCAATTTAATCCTATAAAACTAATCCAATGAAAGTTTTACAGTAACCATTGCTTCAAAAAATTTTTAACTTTTTTAAAATCCTTTTACATTGAAATATGATACACTTCCGTAAAATATGCCGTGGGATATGTGCACTTTTGAATTGGAATGGAAATTGAAGGCAGTTTCATACCCCACCAATCTCACCGAGCTCGTAGATCTTTCGTCGTCCTCTTTTCGTCCATGAGTGGATTCCGTTTGCTTTCCCACTGCTATAAAATACCTTTTTGCTAATCTTTTATAAAAAGAAAAAGAAATCTCATCACTCCTATCAATTTCACCGACGGATTGTTTGGTAAAAATTGGTTATATTATCGGTTAATAAAACTATTATTATTATTACTATTATCATTTCAATTTTAAGAACGAGGATTTCCTTTTTATCTTAAATAAGGTCAAGGAAAACAAAATTCCCCTCAAGTACGACGTGAAGTTTTTCAAAATTATTTTCAATTACAATTAATTAAGGTTTTTAGTTAAGATAAAAAAGTCAATGGCACGAACGGGATTCGAACCCGCGATCTTCGGCTAGATAGCCGCTGCTTTAGCACTTGAGCTATCGTGACCTCAAATGCCATTGACTTTTTTATCTCAACTAAAAACCTTAATAAATTGTAACATATATTAATTGGTCAAACGGACGACGAAATTAGGGAATTATTTTCAATACTCTTTTTTCACATAGAAGGAAAATAAATGTGCAAATAGTAGTGAAAAATGTATGTTTCAACGAGCATAAATAAACTTGAAAAGTCCTCAAAGCAAAATGACATTTGCTTCACTTAGTTACAAAGACAGTATAAATTTTAAATAGAAAGTAATTCGGTCGTTACCGGTTATTCTGGTCAGCCTGTCCCCATTGGGTGGTCTTTCAGGCCGGTGCATCATCCTGCAGATCATACGGAGAAATCTCACAATTAAATCATATATTACTTAACACATTCTATCGTCGAAGACCCACATTCATAAAAATGTGTTTTTGCACGAATAGAAAAAGGGCTGCTGGATTTAGCTTCAAAATGCTATATGTACTGATTTATGATCAATATCTTTCTTTCGATTAACTTTGGTTCTGTTCAATCAAAATGATGTAGTGTCATCCATTTTTAGTCGATATCTAAGTATTTGACAAAGGAAGCTATTCTTCGAAAGGAGTGAGAGGATAGAATGGAAAACAATGTTGAAAGAGAGAATAAGTCAAAAATCAAAAAATCGAAAAAAAAATCTTTGAAAGGGTCCTTTATTAACTTGGGAATACGGGTCAATTCACAACGGGTCGTTCGTCTCTATCCGGCTCCTGCCACCCCCAACCCTCCACCGATTCCCGTCCTCACCCTACTGCACGTTATTCCAGGTGTATCCCTTAAATCGATCCTTCCAGAATTCCAGGATTCCTCGACGAGTGAGGTTTATTTGCTCCCGAAAGTCACGCGTCAATCCCGGCTCCTAAGCAACCAAATCTATAAAAGTCACTCTAACCTATCATGTTTATGCCCTTTTTAAACTTTATATACATTTCATACATTTTCTTTTGAAACGATAAGTACTACATGAATCTTTCTAAATTGAGATGTAGTATTCAGTTAACGTAGCGTTACGGTCTGTATTGCAGAAACTTTTTAAGTATCTTACAACGTGTTTTATTGAGGTGAATGAAGTACAGATTTATCGAGTAAATTTTATATCGTATAGCATAAATAATATAAGTACTAATTTTACGAAAGTTAAAAAAATAAAGGTATTTCATGGACAATATCCAGCCTCATGATGGGTTATTTATTAACTTTCACATTCTTGTCTTGCGTTGTCATTTTGTGATTATTTTTTTAATATTTATTACGTGTAGTGATTAGTGACCGTTAGTCGATAATTATTCACATATCTTGAGATGCGGTCTGGTGTGATGTAGGTTTCAGAAAAACATTTTCTTTATCTTGCCAACGTTTCGATCTTTATTGAGATCATCTTCAGGGCCTGGGATTTACAAACATTGTTTAAAGTTAACAGATACATGTAGGATGTGGAAAAAAAGTGAATTTATACAATGCAAAAAAATATATTTTTTATATTGTAGTATCGTGCTGTGTCACTGGCACTCTCAACACGACACGCTAGAATGGCACACTTACGCAGAAAACAAACACTTTGAGTGAGTAGAAATACTTTGATTCAATATAAAAAATATTTTTTGCATTGTATAAATTCCTTTTTTCCACATCCTACATGTTTTTGTTAAATTTAAACAATGTATTTAAATCCCAGGCCCTGAAGATGATCTCAATAAAGATCGAAACGTTGGCAAGATAAAGAAAATGTTCTTCTGAAACCTACATCACACCAGACCGCATCTCAAGATATCTGAATAATTATATTTATTACGTTTTTACAATCGTTACGTTGATTGTTATTCTCTTGTTTGATATTTGCATAGCTGTTGTATATATTGTAAATATATTTTCTCACCAGTGCAGTTTATTATATTTACATTCTTTTTTTATTGATTGTTTTATAATTAAATTGTATAATTTCTTCCATTCACGCTCTATTTTATACGCAATTCCATTTCGTACATTTTATCTGATTACTGATTTATACAAGCTCAAATCTGCACTTGTATGTACATAATTACATACACAAATGTACAGAGCCTATCACTTCTCGCAGTTCACAGAAAATTCCAGTTTCTGTAATTTGTAACAACAAATTACCAGCAGGCCTCGTGAATCTCTCCGGGTCTTGGCAGTCCCGGGTCAGACTTAGAACTTACGGGTTACCTAATATTCTGCCATCAGCCCTCTTACACGCCAATTGAATGTTCACGCCAATAAATACATTCACTCTTAACACACGCTTGGTGCATAAAACTATCAGTAGCATGTAAAATAAAGTAACCTTGTTTTCTCTAAAAATCGGAACAGGGGACCCAGATACTCGCTGACATGCGATTCCTCATATCGTGGTAAATTTAACTGTTTTAGTTTTTATTGTAGTAATAATGATATTTAGTTTATTTTCCATATGATAATGCATCTTTCTTACTTCTTTAAATACTGTATTATTATTTTTTTAAATTCCACGAGAAACCCGACTTTCTTCATAATCTTCATGCTCATTCATTCTCATATCTTTTGAAACTGTGGTCCTACAGAACAAATCGGAATACGCCAGTAAAAACTGACTAAGTTTCTGTTAAGATAATAACTTACTAGGTTCTTGTTCCATTTCATTTGTTACATAATTAATGCAAATATTTAAGAAATTTAAAATGGCAACAAATAGTTATATATATATTTTTTTTTATTTTTTATTTTTTTAAATTAAATGGCGTCGTACAATTTGCTGTAGGACCAAGAGTTCAGAAGTGACGGTGACGCCCGTCTTCATGGAGAAACTGGAAATTTACAGAAAAAAATCAGAACTATCTTCCTCACCCTTATTGTTTAGAATCGGTCAGGGTGTAAGAGAAACTGTTTTTGTCGCATTTTGAGACGAAAGAACCCCCAGAAGTTTGACACTTTATTACTTGAATCACACTGTATAATAAATTTTATTTAATTTGCACGTGTTTAATTGTAAACCTTTTTCCCTGTATTGAAAAGAAAATTGTCATATTAAAATTGAGTTGGTCTTTCAGTATTGAGGTACAAGACAGGGCTAAATTATGGCACTGTTAAATTTACCATTGTCAACCGTTCGGATTGACCAAGGAACCAAGTTAAAAGCCCACAAATTCACCGTTCTTCCAAAACCGATATTGACGTTCACGTTAGAATATTGATTATCCCCGTCGTCCAGGAGTATCACCTCTTAAAAACACCAGAATACTTTAGTTTCTAAAATACCCTTCCGATTAATTTCTTTGATAAGTAAACTTAGTAAAACCAAGTTGGTTGCAGATTTGGGATTTTAGGAGGTGAGAAAACCGAAAATGTGTGTGTGGGTGTGGTTTTACGGTTTTGGTTTTCGGGCCTTTTTTATTTAATGTAAGACTTTTGTGTAGGTCACATAGTATGTTAAGTGTTTGATGGTCTATGAGTTTTGATATAAGTTATAAAGTGTTTATAATAAATTATTAATTTATTCACAACCATACACGTACAAATAAAAACAGCATATTATATTGTGGTAATGTTTGATCTAGATCTATAACATTTCCATTTTTATCCCATTTTATTCGAATATGTCTCAAAATCATGGCGAAGGAAATGAGTGTTTTCTTTCTAATTCGCCTCATCCACATATTGTATATTTTTTCATATTATTCCATATATTATTTAAATATGCTCATACAGGAAGAATGATAGAAAATTTCCGCATTATTTTTTATATTATTACAAATTAACACTGTTGAACGTGGTAATTTGGCAGAGTGAAAAAAATAATTGGGCAATTTCGTTAAAGCGATTATGAAAAGCATGGTAGAATATTGATTATTGTGGTTATTCTAGGGTATTATGCCTTTCAACATAACATCGAATTTGCATAAATACTGCGTAAATCATTTTCCCGTGTTTCGTTCCAAGTGGTGAAATAAGGCGATTTCCGAGGTAGAAATCTGAACAAGTCGTTTATATTCTGGATTGTATCAGTATATTTCGATTGTAATTTGGCACAGGGGTAATTTTAGAATATTGCCTTTTCGACAATTGGAAGAATATCTGTGTCCCAATTAACGTCGTGTGACGGCATGTACAAAGACGGATGAGGGGAAGTGGGCTTACAATACCGGCTCAAGTGCGCACTTCTTGTTTTACCACAAGTGTTTCCTTCGTCCTTTACCGTGGTCCCATTGTGGTTTCTAACCCTCGCCTCCAGTGGAAAATCCGTTCCTAGATTTTTCCCCGCTTTCCAATTAAATCCGCGTTATGGTAATTGAAGGGAAAAGAAAAGTCGAGCGGGTTGAAGACCCCGTGCCCAGGTCGACTCTAGGGTCGCCCTTAGCAACACACAAAAACAAATCCATCCTTTTCGTGCTCCCCGGCATTTCCTCTTAACTTAAGTTTAACTGCTTTGCCTTTTTGAAAGTACGATTGACATTGCCGCCTCCTAAGCCTACCAGACAGACTTACTCCTTTATAACAAACTTTTGTAAACATCACAAAGAAATATTTTATCAGTTTGTCTAGATTTGGCATAAAGTCTTATCCAAATTGTATTCAAACGGATCAAATTGTTAATAATTATAGATTATTGACAGTACCAAGCGAAGTCGAGATTATTCTAATATAGTATCGAGGTTGTGGTCAAGGTTGGGAGTGATCTTTTTAATCCAACAGCAGTATTCCCAAGCTTTCGACATTATTTGAGTCATCCTCAGATCTGAATTACAAAAAACAATAAAAACATACATTCCAGAACACTAATGACACAATATTGAATTCATTTTTATATTTGATTATATATTAAGAATAAATAAATACATAAAATGAGCTTACTTCTCTGTTTAATTAGATCTAATGCAAGTTATGGCGCCCAGGGATAACCTCCTCTATACAGCCGTAACGACTTTTCGTCTTGCATTACTTGTGACAATAAGTAGATAGTAGGAGCGTCGATGGCCGCAACGGTTTCGGCGTTGACACGGCGCTCATCACTGTAAGGTAAAGGTCCCGGGTTCGATTCCAGCGTCCCTGTATTCCATCCCGATATACTTACAAATGGGCTTGTTTTCAAAAACACCGGCACCCCGAGGGTTGATATAACCTCTGCTGTTGCGAACCCTCCTTAAAAAAAATAAGTAGATGTTCTTTATTTACAAGTTAAATTTAATTATAAACAAGTTTTTAAAATATTTTTAGACGTATTCTTTGTTGTTTTTCGTTAAAAAAAGGAAGATTGTTGTTCTTTTATTGGCTTGATGTTACACCTTCAAATCAGCATTTTTATGAGTAGTAAAAGGGTGGATTAATCACACAGATAACTATCGTAAGAGAATTTCTGGGTTTATTTATTGATTGATTTATTTAAAATACATAAGCAGTATAATGTAACAAGTAATTTAATAGTGTACTATCAGTGTCCTAAAATGTATGTTTTCATTGTTTATGAAATTCTAGCCGTGTGGATGACTTCAAATAAAGTCGAAAGCTTGACAGAATTGTTTTTGGATTAAAAACACCCCCAACCGTGACAACAACTTCGATACTATATAATTATAACATTAAATAATTATTCATCATCGAAGATGCAAGAATAATAAAACAAAACAGAGATGAAATGTAACTAAATAACTACCCAAATATATCGTCAATACTAGTTAATCTAAAAAAGTACAAGCACAAATAAAAATTGTACGTACAAAACGTTAAACAAATTTTTTTAAATCTATTTTTAAGAATTCGAGGATACGCAGGTTAAATTGGCAGAAACCACTTTTGTTCCGTTAACGGGAGGAGGGAGTGTGGATATATATATATATTTCTATAATTGAGGTTACATAATTTTATATCCATATTTATGCACATGATTGAGAGACAGTATGAGTGAGTGAGAAAAATAGATAAATAAATAGAAAGAGAGAGAGAGAAGAAAGAAGGAAGATATTACGTCTTTATGTTACAGTGGCATTATAGATAAATTTCATATATTTCCATAATTACATATACGTACTTTTGTATATATAATTATAATTACATATACTTAATTCACTACTTTCGTGGTCCGCTTGACCAATTAATATGTGACAATTAATTAAGGTTTTTAGTTGAGATGAAAAAAAGTTAATGTCACGAGAGGGATTCGAACCCACGACCTTCGGCTAGATACGCCGCTGCTCTACCACCTGAGCTATCGTGACCTCGATTCACTCGGACATCTAAAGGAAAAAAATTGAACAACAAACATTGAAAAATGGCAAAAGGAAGGAAAACTCATAAGTTGGGGTTGCGATGGGGAGTTGATGTCCGAGTGGCTCGAGGTCACCACGATAGCTCAAGTGGTAGAGCAGAGGCGTTATTAATTAATTGTCATTACATATACTGTTCTTTCTGTAGGTGGTTGTTTCTGAATGGATAACTATTTTTTTACAATCAATTCAATCTACGATTGTTTACCATTTAGTCCATATTCCAAGTATGATAAGATCACAATCTTTAATACTATTGCCAAATGAAATAGCAATGTTCTCTAAGATCAAGGTATAAATGGCAAAATTCAATGTTGAATAATGTACCCAAACGTTTTTCTATTGTGAAAAGTTAAACAGAACATTGTTTCAATTAAATTATAAACATCCCCACGTTGCGTTCAATTAGCAAACAGTTTTTCTTCTGAATTAATTTTATCTTCTTGAGAAGTGAATAATTCCATTCTGTTGTTTTATAGCAGTAATTAGGCAAAACCGAGAACCATAAAGCGTTCAAGGTAATTTTACTTGTTTTGTCAATAAACATAAATACATTTTTAAGGGACACGAACCGCAATTGCATTCGTTGTGGATTCAGAATCAGAATGCAAACATTGTTTTTTACGGTGAAATGTTAACGCAGAAATAAACGGAATCTTTATTCTTAGTCACGCCTCATCAAAACAGAGAGTCGTGTAAATGGATTGTTGACTTTTCCAAAGGTTGTTTAATCTTGGGGGAACGGAAAGGTCCCTCGCCGGATCATAACATTAAATGGGCCGTGGAATCACACTGGAACGAATAAGAAAAAATAAAAATAAAAAAAATAAGAGAAACTGCGGGCAAAAGGCTGGATTGTAATGGGGGCGAGAGATAAGAATGGGTTAGGAATTAGTAGAGGCTACATTTAGCCCGGTGCAATTTGCGGGCTTAATTGTCAAAAAACCTGAATCGTATGGGCTTGGAGCAGTTTAAGGTTTTCGACGAGTGAACAATAGTCGTCAGAAAAACTTTGGAGAGGATGACCCGACGTAATCGAATTTGCAGTTGGAACTGTTCTTCCCAGTAAGGGCTCCGCAAATATTTGATCTTCTTTTAGCAAAAGATACAATGCCGGGGAATTAATCGACTCCTCGATGTTAATGATAACGACAATAAAAGTAAAAAAAGGCAAGCAATGTTCGACCAATAAACAACATAATTTTAAACCGAACACCAACCCTTAAGAGAAAATCGGACAATTCAACTTTTAGTAAAACTTATTAAATTCACTAGTTTTCGTGGTCCGTCTGACCAATTAATATCTTTCAATTAACTAAGGTTTTTAGTTGAGATAAAAAAGTCAGTGTCACGAGCGGGATTCGAACCCACGATCTTCGGCTAAATACGCAGCTGCTCTACCACTTGAGCTATCGTGACCTCGATCCACTCGTACACTAACTTCCCATCTCCACCCCACCTTTTGAAGTTTCCCTCCTTTTTGCCATTTTTCAAATGTCGTGCAATCTATTTAATTCTCGGCGACAAATGAAATGTTTTAGTAAAACGTTAATAAAGCAAATTAAAACAATTTCGAAAACTGTAATCCCGGAATAACCCAACCCCCATCATTTCCCATAATTAGTGAAAAAGTTCCCCATCTAGATAGATGTCAATTAATCAGTCATAAAAAAATACATACAAAAAAACAGGTACGTGCAAAATGCTTTTCACAAGTTATTTTTTATTAGTGTTCGTGGTTCGCTTGTCCCAATGGATCAAGTGGATCGAGGTCACGAGAGCTCAAGTGGTAGAGCAGCGGCGTATTTAGCCGACGAAAGTCGTGGGTTCGAATCCCGCATGTGACACTGACTTTTTATCTCAACCAAAACCTTAATTAATTGAAAAGCTTTTCACAAGATTGTAAATCTAATAGTTTTCCCCCAGGTGGTGTCCCCCTGATCATTCTGGAGACCTGTTTATCTATATTTTTCGCAGCCAGGTTACGAGATTTCCCTTCTACCGTCTTTTTGTCTGTCTGGTGTCATTCAAACGAGAAGACTAATCAATTTGAGCGTTGTCGTTGCTTATATTACCGCACAGCGGAAAAAACGGAACAGAATGAGGTAATGTTCCAACTGCGTTAAAATTCAAAAATTGTGAGTGTTATCATGCAAGAAGGGCGAAAAAATGAACATAAATACGTGAAAATTCAACAATGAATTTCACTTCACAATTTTCCCCTACCACTATAGACGAAGGCCAAGAAACATACTTCTTTCACGAAGAACATATAAAAATATAATATAAATTATAAGGTATCCGAATAAACTTAATTTACCAGTGAAGATGGCGAGAAGCATAAACACTTCTGATAGAGAGAAACGCCAATTTTGAAAGAATTGCCGTACTCTGATGATTTATCTTTATACATGCTCATAGTGGCCCATCTATGCTAAATACATTTATAAATTGTTTAAATTACATCGGGTTTTAAAATAAATTAACATGAAAGAGCTATTTTAATTTCATTTTATTAAAGCTGTCTGAAGAAACAGTTTTCGTTTATGAAAAAAAGTCGTATCTACTACACACACTTTTTATTAAAATTTCCTTTTATCCACGCATCTTGTTTCCTTCGCCTCCCAACTAGCTAATATTAAGAGAATGTTTTATGCCCGGAGCCCATTTGAAAATTAATTTTTTTCCTCGCTCAACTCATTTCTCAACAATGTGGCTAATGTTTGAAACAAAGGTGATATGGCAAGAATCATTATAAAGTTGGGGGAAAAAACAGGTTTCGTTACTGGTAGAAATATATATTAAACAAATATTTCAAAAAACAACTAACTAATTGTAAGCATGGAACAATATTATAGTAATGTGAAAAATTCATGAGTTTATTAATTCAGTTTTTGTTAATTCTTTTATTATTTTATTTTATTTAAATTATTCTTGGAATGTTTAGACAAAGAATTTTATGTGGTAATTCTCTATAAAAACATTAAAGTGAAATCAATGTTACATATCTTAAAATTGCTTAATTAGTACTTTTATTTTTTCAGCACACTTTCAACACAGGATCTAATCAAGCTAACCAAAACATACAGCGACCCCTCCTCCTTCAGGTTAATCTTGTTATTTTCTTCCCTCTGGGTAAATTGACCAAAAATTATCCTCCTTTTCTTTTCTTCGCTCTCCCGTGAAAATCTCCGCCGTCCGGCGTAGAGATAATAAAGACTGTGTTGATAGGTGTGTTGATCCAACATGCCCCGGGATGTTTTGGGATGAAAGTCCGTGTGTACGGAGGGTACAAATGTTTATATCTTAAGGGGGCCCGCCCTCGTGTTTACGGTCCCCGGACGACCGCCCGTCCGAAGGGGAAATGGAAAGGGTGGTAAACAAAATGGAAGAATTGCGGGATAACAAGAAGGGTCAGGCTAAGGGATTATCTGTAGAAACTCACCTCAAAAAGAAAATAAAGATTGGAAGCGTTTAACTCCGACAGATCCTTTTTTTTTGTACAATAGTAATAGCTTATTTATTGAACTGGACTATGGATTATGTGGACTCTCATAAAACAACCTTCATCAAAAATTTAAAAAATTGATAAACTTTTTTATCTTTCACGTATGCTTTTCTCCAATTTCATATTTTATTTTACGTAATACTAAATAACATAAAAACATTATGATCCATTTTCTTGGTGATGTGATCATATTTGATCGATCCACTCACTACCAATCAAGAAATTATTGAGAAATATGTCTAGGGCAAATTCCAAGAAATACCCTGTGTAATCACATTAATCAGGTCAGAAATACACGCACTCGTCATGATATTTCAAATGTTAAACTGAGCGGGGGTAGAAATAATGATTACCTAATAAAATATTTATCGATAGTACTAAATGTAATTGTACTATTCTTTTACCATTGTAATAACCTTAACCTTTGCTTTTGTTCAGCGATGACAAAACTAAGAGACAGCAAAAATTGGTGGACCCAGTGCTTATTGTAAATAATATAAATTGAATATTATTTACCATACTTCAATTAGTATACTGAACATCCTACATTGCACTTAATTTTTTTCAACAACAAATATATTGTGAGATTACTTCTTGAGGCCTATAGACTTCTTCAACGGTGGTAGCTAGGTCGTTACTCATATTTTTTTCCGTCTATCCGCTGTTTTGGTCAGTCTACAAACCTACCCGACCAATGAGGAAGGCGAAACGCCGAAACGCTTCTGAATGACCAAAACAGCAGTGATAATCAGAATAAAATGTTCGACAACAATTAAGCTCAAATAAAATCTTAAGGGAAGACATGATCCAAACATTTAAAAAATGGCTTTTCTGCACAATTTTTTGGGCACTGGAATTATTTTTTCAAAACAGTGCAAGTTTATTTTCGTTGCTATGGAAGTAGCGAGTAACTCATTTCTTTTGAACTCATTTAGAATTTATTACGTATATTGCAAAAGATTCATATATAAAACTTAAATTTAAAAAAAGTAGATTTATCAAATGTGGGAGGTTCATGGGCCGACAATCAGCTGAGATCATCGCCAATCCTCCTGATGTTATGAAAATGTAAATAAAAATTAATATAAAATTCAAATGCATATACCAATATAGTCATATTTATTACAATACTTTTTTTTTAAATAGCTTCAGAGTTTTGTATGGAATTGTCCACCTTCAGCTTTATCGTATATACATCCTTCATCTTACTCTTGAATTTAGTGCTTATATACGTCCCTGTTTTAGCGGCTTCTTTACTAAAAATATTGGCCCTAGGTAAACATTTTTTCTACTTTTTTAAAACCTTTTTTACGCGACCCTTCGCAACAAAAAACCCAGAAAAAGACACATCGCAAGAGAGAAAAAGCATAATACGAAAACTTGGCTCGAAAAAGTTTCTAGTGAGATTTTATCCTGAAATCGATTTTATTTAGCTATAAAGCCTGCTAAAACATTGCTTCTGCTAAAGAGAGCCCACAACTATTTTGCTGAGACGTCATATAATGCATATTATTTATTTTTTGTCTCTCCTGAAGAATCTTGTTTTCACACACAAATTTACATTTTTCTCGTAAAGTTACAATCAATTTTAATAATTAATTTTATTAATTATTATTATTCAATTAATAAATAAAAAATATCCTCCTACAGTCCTATTTATCAAAAGAGCGTATTCAGTTGGTTTTTGTTCTTTATTTATTGGTGTGAAAAAATGGCGAGTTTGAATAATGACAGGCCTACCTATAGATTTATCACAAACTGAAAAAAAAAACTGTTCCTCTTGATTTTTAACATGTAAAAAAATATCTGTATCCCAACTTTGCAATGTAGTACTCCATGGAATTAGATAATATATATTTAATATATAATAGTGTATCATACGTATATCTCACATATATCATACGCAAAGGATCCCATATTGTACAGACGAACTTTTATTTGATGGTAAAAAAGTAATGCCCATCTGGCCTGTTTGCAACTCTTAAACTGAGCTCGAAAAAGTTTCTAGTTAGATTTTACTCTGAAATCGATTTTTATTTATCGATTTTTACCATTGCTAAAGAGAGCCCACTATTTCGTTGAAACGTCATACAATGCATAATATTTATTAATGATTATTTGGAGATCGTGAGATGCGGTCTGGTGTGACGTAGGTTTTAGAAAAACATTTTCTTTATCGTGCCCACGTTTCGATCTTTATTGAGATCATCTTCAGAGCCTGGGATTTATGTTATTATTTATGGTTATAAATCCCAGGCCTTGAAGATGATCTCAAAGAAAATGTTTTTCTAAAACCTACGTCACACCAGACTGCATCTCACGATCTCCAAATAATCATTGGCTAACGGTCACTAAATACCTCACATTATTTATTAACGTATTTTCGGCGGGAATTTCGTTTTTTTTCTCAGTTTTTTTGTCTCTCCTGAAGAATCGCGTTTTCTCACACCAATTTACATTTTTCTCGTAAAGTTATAATCAATTTTAATAATTAATTTTCAGAATCGTTAAGCCGCTGTGTTAGAATAGTAATGGCTAAGAAATTTTGAAAGTAGTATATAGTTTATTAGAAAAAAAGTTTCAACTTAAAAAAAAAATTGATTTGTTTTGAGGTCTTGCCTCCCCTCGAGTTATCTTCCTGGTACAAAAAACTATGATTGAACCGGTAAAAGTATTAAGTTATAATGCTTGATCAATTAGTTTCACTGGTAACCTTGGTGTCTTCTTAACATATTCGTTCAAATGATATGTTGTTGTTGAATGAAATGTTGCTACTAATTCCAGTGTGTATATGTAATGTATTTATTCAACCATGATAAGAAACTGTAGTTTGGTCGTTTTTGATCATGTTGGTCTGCTTATCCAAAATAGCTTCGTAATTGTACGAAGTCAGATGGAGAAAAAGCTTTTTGCTGTTGAATCAACAATAAAAGAATTAAAAAACTGATTGTTCTTACTTCTCTAATTCACCGAGAACCATTCAATTTACAAACCTGTCCATTTTCGTTTTCATTCCGTGAGAAAAAAGGCTAAACAATATCTTCGGGACACGCCACCACAACGGCCGGCTAATTTTCATTAGGGCCATATTCGGCTTCTTTTTCCCCCCTGTAATCCAATCTGGAAGTTAGTAAAATTGCTTTTACTTCATTACAAACTAAATTCCAACTTTCAATTGCTCCGCGGCGTATAACTTGTCTGAGTTGATAGCAGAAAATTTTCCTTATCTGAAGTTTCCGAAGCCCTACCCCGTATGGTCGATCTTGTGTATATTTTTCCTAAGTTGAATATTCAATTTGTTTACCAGTAACATTATTGAGCCCCGAGGGACGTTTCTCGCTAATTTAATTTTTCCAGCATAACCATCAACAAGCTCCAAATTGAAAGATCCCTTTCATCCTCTTGACAAAACGTAACCAAAGGAAACGTTGCCAAATTTAATCATCAAAACCATAAAAGAGAAAGGATGGTTTTAAAAAATTGTTTTCAAATTGTTATTACTGATGTGTGTTCCTCGTAGCTGACAGTTTATGGGGCAGTCATCGAGGATGAAGATACCGTGCAGAAGCTAGACAAGGGAACTCGACTAAATTATTCACCGGTCTCGGAGTTCTGCCCGTTCCAAGCCCATGGTTTATAAATCGGAAGGAAAGGAGGGAGACAGTCGTCCTATTTGGCAAATTGCTTTGAAATATCACTTTAACCCTGCTCCCCCGGACTCGTCTTCGTGTTCCCCTATTCATTCTTTTACTGCAGGGAGTAACTTATTAATTGGCCGGAGTCGGTTTGAGTAAAATTATCCATTGGTTTAAAATTTGTTTTAATCCTTGACTGAATTAGAAACTTTCTTAGAAAAATATTTGAGTTTACAATAAATTGTTAAAATGAAAGAAAAAAAGTTCTTTCCTTGTTTGTTGTTATACTTACTTTGTTATAATTATAAAAATATCGGTAGCCATTTAATGTGTCACCGAGAATCGAATCCTGATTACAGACATTTGAAAATGGCAAAAAGGGGGAAAAATTCGAAAGGTAGGTTGAGATGGGAAGTTGGTGTCCGAGTGGATTGAAGTCACGATAACTCAAGAGGTTAGAACAGCAGCGTATTGAGCCTAAGGTCGTGGGTTCGAATCCCGCTCGTGTCACTAACTTTTTTATTTCAACCAAAACCTAACATAAAAAGATTAATTAATTGAAAGAAGTTATTTGGCTAAATATTATTAAAGTTATTCGGACCACGAAATATAATGGATTTAATATAAAAAAATAGTTCCTTGTAGGTTTTTCGTAAGGTGATCAGCAGAACAAATGCTAATTGTTTCATAAATTATATTTCATTGGCCAATAATAACTCTTTTGGGTTTATTTATTTATTTACAAAAAACCACATGAAACCTGGCCTAATGAGCAGTCGAAATTAAACTAGTGACTCTTACCTTGAATATATTTAGGAAGTCACACCAGTTTCACCCGAGAACCGAATGAGCAACCTTATTATTAGGCATCGGAGAATTTAGTAAATCATCGGTTCTAGTTCTCCGAACACAGAATAGATTATTGGGTAGGTCAGGGGCATCCACAACTCTATTGCGGATCTTCCAAGGCAGAGCAAGATCCGCAAGTGCGACGGGATTCAAAAGACTAATAATTTAACCAGTCCAATCTATCATTGTAATTTATTGTTATACCAGAAATAACCAAACTTATAAGCCGTAACTTTAGTAGCTTTCGTTTGAAGCTTTTCTATTGATGGAATCTCTCTTGCATGAAAAGGAGACCAATTATATGCGTACTCAGGAGTACTTGAAACAAAATTTTTACAGCAAATGCATTTCTAAACTCCTCTTAATACATCAAAGATTACGAACCACGTTTATTAAATATCCAAATGATTTCTAATGGTGTGAAATATTTCTAGAAGATATCAAGAAGGTCAATAGATGACCACCTTAACAGGTTCAATCATACTGTTTCGTAAATAAGAAAATGATTGTCATGGATTTAAAGAAAATTGACTTTCGATAAATGCAGAGTTCCTTTTCAGAAAATGTATTATGCTCTCGTTCAGTCTCTTATTTAGTATGGCATTTTATGCTGGGAGAAATCTTGTAACATAAAAATGTTTCCTACTCCATTGCAGTCACTTAAAAGAAAAATAGTAAGAACTGTTTCTTCTGTTTGTGAAGTGTAGGATCATACCATTTAATTACCTTTTTCAACTAGCAATAATCGCATCTCAGTAGAACTTCATATTGCCACTGTGCCAGGCATTTTTTGTATTAAAATTTTTTTTTTCATACAGAAGGAAACTACATAGACGAGTTTAAAAGTATCAGTTTCAATTGAAAACAATTCCCATAATGACCGTTGGTTGATGATTATTTGGAGATCGTGAGTTGCGGTCTGGTGCGACGTAGGTTTAGAAAAACATTTTCTTTATCGTGCCAACGTTTCGATCTTTATGGAGATCATCTTCCGAGCCTTGTATTGCCGCCATTTTAACAAAAAGGTTCTCTGATTGATAGCCGCTGCAAATTTCTTTTCATTGCTGACGATATTTCAGGATATTTGCTTGGTGTCCATATGTAGTTGATATCTGTTCGTAGAATCCCATGTTCTTCGCTAGTCTCGTGAAGAATTGTGTAGTGTTTAGTGACCGTTAGTTGGTGATTATTTGGAGATCAAGATTAGCACGATAAAGAAAAGATTTTTTTCTAAACCTACGTCACACCAGACCGTATCTCTCGATCTCCAAATAATCAATTTCCATAATGTTAAATTCCCCCTAATAAATCCGTCTTAATGTGAGACTGTTTCCTCTATACTAGTCCCAATGATTTCACAAGATCCCGACTGCTGCAAAACTATCATTGGCCAAGCCTTGGCGTTTTTGGTAGTTTTTAATTGTAACAACGAATTTATAAACTACATAATGTAAGTCAAGAGTAACAGCAGACATGTGTTTAAGTGTAATCTTATCACAAACTTTTTTTGTATATGATTTGTGTAGCAGTATATTTTTTTTAAATTTGTAATATATCAACTCCAGTATGGATGTATGACTAGATAAATAGCTTAAGCCCTGTCTACTTACATAAATTTGCCTTTCTATACTCTAACTTTTGGGCAAAATTGCACTGATGGACAATTTTAACGCACCGTTCAATTTATATTAGTTTAAATTATATCCAGTATCTTTTTACAATAGTTACAAATAATTAGGAGCTATCGTCGTTAAAATAAACAGTAAATAATGTTTTGTTTACGTTTTTTAATTACTTTTGTACTGATTAATCCCACTTGCACAAAACGTGGTATTCTGCTACGCCTAAAGATCGCTTTCAGTTAATCTTTTTCATTCGTTGATTTCATTTGATATTATTCTTATTCTTAAATTCACTAATTCTTGGTCCGCTTGACCAATTAATATATTAAAATTAATTAAGGTTTTTAGTTGAGATAAAAAAGTCAATGGCTCGAGCGGGATTCGAACCCACGATCTTCGGCTTGATACGCCGCTGCTCTACCACTTGAGCTGTCGTGACCTCGATCCACTCGGACACCAACTTCCTATCTCAACCCCACCTTTTGAGTTTTCCCTCCTTTTTGCCATTTTTCAAAGGTCGTGTGATCGGATTGGATTCTCGACAACAAATGAAGGATCGAGGTCACGATAGCTCAAGTGGTAGAGGAGCGGCGTATCAAGCCGAAGATCGTGGGTTCGAATCCCACTCGTGCCATTGACTTTTTTATCTCAACTCAAAACCTTCATTAATTGTAACTTATTCTTAAACTTTTCTCAGTGACTCCAGTCAGGCATTTCAGTGATTATGAAAGTGTCAGGGTCATAACATTATTAGATGAAGGATACAGCCAGTGCGAAGTTGCCAGGATTCTGAGTGTAAATCACACTAGCATTACCCGGTGGGTCATTGGTGGTCTGGAGTGGCATTCCTTGGACGTTGGCACCGAATTGGTTGTTGTGCGAGGAAGATCTCTAATTTCACAGACGTACTTACAAAACATAATGGAAGATCATTAGTGCTCTTTGCCCCCCCCCCACATGGGTGACAGATTCTTCCTAATGCAGGATAATGCTAGGCCCCATAGAGAACGTATTGTGGATGACTACCTGAATGAGGTTGGAATTGATTGCTTGGTGTGGACAGCTCTCAGTCCAGATTTGAGCCCAATCGAACACATTTGAGACCAACTTAAGAGACGAGTACCCAGGTCCTAACACCCTAAAAAAGTGAAACGGCTCTTCTTGATGAATGCGACAGAATTCCTCGGGTTTTTACCAATTTTTCCTTATTTAGAATTTTTTTTAAATTAGGTAATAAACATTTTCTTTTTAAGTGTCTTATTTTTACAACCAGACCTATTTTTGATACGCAAAATATGAATAAACCTAAATAAAATAAAATTTAAATAATTTAATAAATGTATAAGAAAAAAAAGAATCCCTAAACAACAATAGATACATAAAATTTCCTGTGAATTATGATGATTCTGGTCAGGTTATTCTCGCTGTATTAATGTAAGGAATTCTAACGAAAAACATGTTGACAAAATCTCGATAAAAATATTTTCTTGGTATGTAACCTACTAATGTCAATGGTGTTTTTCACAAATAACTATTCGCTCGCTTGTCAAGAATTTTTTATCAAAATAAGCTTTTTGTAATAAATTTATTTTGAATAGCATTGATCATCGTGGGCAATTATAAAGCAAAATCGAGCATGATATAGCAAGGACTTTCACTGTAATAATTTTTCCATTTACTCTCCACATAAATGTCCTTTTTCTAATTACCATCTTTTCAATGAAGAAACCATTTGGTTTGTAAAAGTTCACATTTCGACCTTTGTTGCAACAGCGTTTCAGCAGAGGTTTTATATGCACCAATCGATTGAGTTCAATAAAAACAACATATAATATAACTGTATATACTGATGGTTGACATTTAAACAAGAATTTAATTAGGTTACTGTCCAATGCATTTTTAATATTCTGACAACTGGTAATCTTTTTTAATTGCAAAATTTATTAGGGGAAATTCAAGCAAATTTAATGTTTTCTTGGGTCGGGATTAAAAGTAATTTTTTTTTAAGTTTGGTTTTTAATTATATTTTTCTTTCTGTTTCAGATGAGGAATGCTTGATTTAATCTACGGAACGAGTAAGTACTTGCCGAAGCGTAAAATTAACCAGTACCGGTAAATCCGGAATTAATTTTCCAAGGAGCGTAAATGTTGTATAGCTATAGTGGAAGGGTGGGCGAGGTTTGTCGGTTTAAGTGCCGGAGTTTAAACAGGACATTATCCACCCTCACTCGAAGGCACCTCGACCCAGGGAAAACACTAAGAAAGATGTTTATAAATAGCATATAAAGCAAATGATTATAGAAGCACAAAGGCCGTAATCTCTTGTGCAGGTTATAGGATAACTTTGATATAATACCGGTACTATAACGGTACGTGGGGTAATCTCACCAACTTTGCGATGGAGTTGGATCAAAGACCCCTTTTCCCTTGGCTCTGGGCTCTCTTACTTCCTGAACCCGCTGATATTCACTCTCGACTGGCCCAATAATATAGCGATAACGCTGTTCCAAATCATCTATTGAACTATAGAGGGTCCGCCATATTTCGAATCCAATTATAATTGAAAATATACTTTTTAAAGCCATACTTTTTTTTCGCAATAATCATCACTTTTTATGTCAATTAACAATTGGTTTAAGGCTGAGATGCGTGAAAATTTTCCAAGTACAATTTCTATGTTACGGCCTTGTACTAGCAGTAATAGTAGTCCATTAACTTACTAAAAGTTTATGCTATAGCATATATTGTCATATAACATTGTATTATTACTGTCAGGGGCTAGTTTTAAGCCCACTAATAATAGATATTAAAGGAGCCGAACCACCTGAAAAACACTACTATATCATATATGGTTCTACAAAAATTATATTATTAAAGATATTATTGCCATAAAAGGATTAAAATTAAGATAATAATTAATACTTTTAAACTAAAATGAATTTTTTCTATGGATTATCTAATCGTCAGAGCGGATAAATATATTTTAATAATTTTTTACATTAGTTTTACATTTTCAATTAATTACGGTTTTGGTTAAGATGGAAAAGCAAGTGTCACAAGCGGGATTCGAACCCACGACCTTCCGCTAAATATGCCGCTGCTCTACCACTTGAGCTATCGTGACTTCGATCCTCTCGGACACCAACTTCCCATCTCAACCCCACCTTTTGATTTTTCCCTCCTTTTTGCCATTTTTCAAATGTCGTGAAATCTATTCGATTCTTGGCGATAAATGAAATGGCCACGGAGAGCTTTAGTGAAGAGATGGGAAGTTAGTGTCCGAGAGGATGGAAGTCACGATAGCTCAAGGGGTAGAGCAGCGGCATATTTAGCGGAAGGTCGTGGGTTCGAATCCCGCTTGTGACACTTGCATTTTTATCTCAACCAAAACCTTACATAAAAAGAATATATTATTAATTGAAAAGAATTTGATTGGTCAAGCGGACCACGAAACCTAATAAAAATAAATTAGTTTTTCCATCTACATTGTCATACGTTGTGCCAATAATTTATGAAGGAACAACTGAAAATTTGTTTTGTTCTGTGCTACGCCCGAACCTTTTCTTAAGCCCAGTCATGTTATCTGTTATGGCACATTAGTTTTAAAAAAAAGTGAGCAATATAAAATTAATAAGAGATCATTTAGAGAGGAACCCACATAATCCCTGATAATTGGATAAGATCTGACAAATGGTATGATTTCAAAGATATAGCAAGTACAGGCGATACAGTTGAGACGATTTCAACAAATTCGTTGGGAACCATCTAGAAACGAATCCCGCATAATCTCTGAAAATTTCATAAATGGTCTCATGGTTTCGGAATTTTGCCGGTTCCAAGGAATTGACAACAGGAGACACAGAACCAAATTTGTTCAGAAAAGTCTGAAACTCAAACTGCGAGTGGAAATTGTGATTTTGAAGGACAAAAAGTTTGTCGACTTCCCGCATGCATAAAGGGTTTCCTACCTTCGGTAATTCGAAAGCAACAACGTTACAGCATGGAATCAGAATTAATTAATTAAAACAAATTAGCTCTGTTTTCATTAGAGCGGTAAACAATTTTTGATTAATTATTCACAATTGAATGTTAATACGTTTTGTCTCGATGTTGAAAATCAACAAGGATGAAACTGCTGACCCCGGCTAAACTTCTTCATCGCTCATCAAAATTTAAGTGGGCGGAGTATTGTAACGCTTTTAATTTATTGTACCAGTGTATAAACTTAGTCATAAATAGTTGGAATACATAAAATTGGAAGGTAATAAATAAAAATATCCTTCTACAATCCTATTTATCAAAAGAACAGATTCAGTTGGTTTTTGTTGTTTATTTATTGGGGTGAAAAAATGGCGAGTTTGAATAATGACAGCCTACCTACAGATTTATCACAAACTGAAAAAAAAATCGTCTTGATTTTTAACATGGAAAAAAATATCTGTATCTCAACTTTGCAATGTAGTACTCCATAGAATTAGATAATATATATTAAATATATAATAATATATCATGTGTATATCTCATATATATATCATATATATATCATACGCAAAGGATCCCATCTTGTACAGACGAAGTGTTATTTGATGGTAAAAAAGTAATGCCCATCTGGCCTGTTCACAACTCTTAAACTGAGCTCGAAAAAGTTTCTAGTTAGATTTTACCCTGAAATCGATTTTTATTTATAAAGCCTAAACCATAGCTAAAGAGAACCAACTATTTCGTTGAAACGTCATATAATGCATAATATTTATTAATGATTATTTGGAGATCGTGAGATGCGGTCTGGTGTGACGTAGGTTTTACAAAAACATTTTCTTTATCGTGCCAACGTTTCGATCTTTATTGAAATCATCTTCAGAGCCTGGGATTTATTATTTATGTTTATAAATCCCAGGCCTTGAAGATGATCTCAAAGAAAATGTTTTTCTAAAATCTACGTCACACCAGACTGCATCTCACGATCTCCAAATAATATTGGCTAAAGGTCACTAAATACCACACATTATTTATTGACGTTTTTCGGCGCGAATTTCGTTTTTTTCCAGTTTTTTTTGTCTCTCCTGAAGAATCGCGTTTTCTCACACCATTTTACATTTTTCTCGTAAAGTTAACAATCCATTTTCAGAATCGTTAAGCAGATGTGTTAGAACAGTTGAAAGTAGGATATAATTTGTGAGAAAAAAGTTTCAACTAAAAAAAATTGATTTTTTTTGTAGTTTGTTATTTGTCGTAATTTTTTGTTATACATTCACCAACACACAATTCAAATTGATCGAACAGAATTTGATAAAAATGTACCCATATGGATAAGATGGGTCTTACCTCCCCTCGAGTTCTTCCTTGCACAGAAACTATGATTGAACCGGTAAAAGGGTTATAATGCTTGATAAATTACTTTCACTGATAACCTCGATGTCTATTTAATAATATATTCACTCAAATGATATGCTGTTCAATGAAATGTTGCTACTAATTACAGTGAGTGGCGTAATGCACCAAAATTTCAATTTGATATTCAATATGTAAAAAACATCTGTATCCCAACTTTACAATGAAATATTCCATGGAATTAGATATATATTTTAATATATAATATGTGTATATATCGTATGTAAAGGATCTTGTACAGACGAACTTGTATTTGCTGGTAAAAAAGTAATGCCCATCGGGCCTGTTCGCAACTCTTAACACAGGTTTATAAGGATATTTAAATAAAAGACCACGTCGAGAAGAGCTTCCCCTGCCAGTTTGAACATCCTTGGAGGTAGATAAGGAGATAAAAGCGATATATAAACTCATGCGGGTCTAACTTATTCCTTTATTTTATTCTTGATAAAAGGATCACGTATACGAGATTAACTTTTATTCAACTCAATACAACGGTTTTTGTACAAAACAAATTATACCACCATAATAATAAAATCTCATAAAAAGTGGAACGTATTCTATCCTAATGTTAGGTTTTTTTTTGCTGGCTGGCAAATAATAACAATAAGTAGCTTTAGTTATTTATTTTTTTACGAGGGTTCGCAACAGCCGACGTTATTTCCCTCAGGGTGCCGGTGTTTTTGAAAAAGAAAAAAACATTTGTAAGTATGTCGGGTTCGAATGCAGGGACGCTGGATTCGAACCCGGGACCTTTACCGTACATTGATGAGCGCCGTGTCAACGCCTAAATCGTTGCGGCCACCGACGCCCCCATGTTAAAGTGTTATTCATAATCACATTATAGATATATGGCACAAAATCATACAAGTGAACATTTTTTTTTTCTTTTTTAATGTACATTGAAATGTCAGAGATTCCTTCACAAAATTAAATCATGATTAACTGGATAATAAAAAATAAATTAAATAGGATAAATCAACTAATGTTCATATTTTAAAAAGAAAACTGGCCATTTTTTTCAGAAAACAAAAATAATCATTTATAAAACGCCATGGGGTTAATCTAATATTGAGATTTGCACCTGGTGTTGTGAGTTGGGCATTTTGATTGCAATCTTGATTACATGATTATATTATTGTGACTTGTTTGTTTGTATGTAATGTGCATTGAATCTGATATTGTTACTGATGAGAAATCGTTTTAGTCGACTGGCGAATGTATACGGTTCAATTGCCCAACTTTAAAGGTGATTGAGCCAAACCCGCAACTGGCTCTAAGGTAATGAGAAACTGCCAAGAGTGGTCATAATTTTACGTTATTCCCTCATAATTTATCTTCCGTCGTGCGGGTGTAACGGGCCTGCTGCCTAGGCGAGTTTGTTTTCCAAATTTCGGCCCAGGTTAGAAGAGCCATGTTTTATCCTTTTTAATATTACAACAGAGGGTGCAGACAGAGTCTTGGACAGACGAAGGCCAAGGTAGATACGAATTTGTGATAAATGAGACAGCATGATGGAGAAGACAATAAGAAAATATTGACCCGAATTTCCCCCGGCACCTGTAATCACGATTGTGCATCCAAATTGCGAATTTCCCTGAGATTTTCGACGTGTTTATTCAACCCGCCTTCACGCTCCGTCTTTCCCGACCCTGATATCCTTGCATCAATATTTAACGTTTTATTTATGCATTAGCCTCGTCGGACGTTGCGTTTAACCATCAAACACCCTGTTCTAAAAGCAATTTATTGACAAACCAGTTCCGTAAAATGTTCGAGAAAGCTCTCCTCTGCCTTTTCCCCATTGTTGGCCCTGTTTGGGAAATTCGAAACCTCCACCTTCCTAACAACACTCCCCTTTTACAGCCATGTTTATAATTCCCTGTATCCTAGCAGAGGATATTGGATTTGAAGAATACCTCACATGTGTAAACAGTTATTTCTAATACACACAAAGAAAAAAGTAGACCCAAAATGCTAATACCATGAAATTTAATTATAAATATAATGTGTGGTGTTTAGTGACCGTTAGTTAATGATTATTTGGAGATCGTGAGATGCAGTCTAGTGTGACGTAGGTTTTAGAAAAACATTTTCTTTATCGTGCCAACGTTTCGATCTTTATCGAGATCATCTTCAGGACCTGGGATTTATTGACATTTATTTTTTTGTCACATCCTACATGTATTTATAAAATTTAAACAAACATGTCGGTGGCCGCAACGGTTCAGGCGTTGACACGGCGCTCATCACTGTAAGAAGGTCCCGGGTTCGAATCCAGCGGCCCTGCATTCGAACACAACATAATTTCAAAAAACCGGCACCCTGAGGGTATATGACCTCTGCTGTTGTGAACCCTCGTAAAAAAAAAAAAAAATCGAAACGTTGGAACGCTAAAGAAAATGTTTTTCTAAAACCTACGTCACACCAAACCGCATCTCACAATCTACAAATAATAATTCTAAATATAATGACATTCAGTGTTGAAATGCCACTGGGTTGTTATGTGCTAGAACTCATAGTTTAAAAAAAAACATTTCCTCTATTGTCAGAAACTAAAAAGCTTTGATTATATGCAACATATATAATTTTTCGTCGAGCTTTCTCTTTGGTTTTTTGATATTTGATATATCAACTCTGCAAAAATTCAATTATAAATTACTAAAATTTTTCGCTGTAAATCTAGCATCGTAGATCAGGCACACTTTATTACTGTTTCAATTACTATTATAAAATAGATGGATTCTATATTAAATTGTATTCGAAAAATGTTCTTGACTTTGCTCAAGACAATTTATGTCTGTATTAATATATTCGTTTATTTCTCACGCGAATTCACCAGGTTTTCCATATCTAATATAACCAGTCGAGCATTAGTTAAAAACTATTAATTGCCAAAATGGGTGGTAGTTTCTGGAAAATTTATTATTGCTTGAAAAAAATAGTAAACGTGATTTACAACGTAAAGGTCGGCGTGGAAGATAAATATACATTTATGTAAAGATGTAGCAAATAAGCTTTATTTGGCTTTTCCGCTTTAAACAGTGTTTTTCAAATTTTATAATTTATAGGTTGTGAATCTGCCTTACACGTGTAGAAACGCATCATAAGAATCAGTCCTATCTTAATATATGTAAATAAATAATGCATTATGAATATTAATGTACTTTTATCATGGATAATCATTGTTGATTTTTTAGTAAGCTACACTCTCTAAGACAAGATAAAAATTTCCATTTCTAATTTTTTCTGGTGAACAAAATCTGCCCTGGCTTAAACGAAAAATAAGGGACCGCAGTACACGAGTGGTTATGGCGTCCGACTCGCGTATTTTCCACGCTAGCAGTTCTGAATTCAAATTCTGTGCACAGCCCACGGAATTTTAATTGGTAATTATTTGTAAAACATATTGTAAAGTTTATGTAAGGTTGAGATAAAAAAGCCAGTGTTACGGGCGGGATTCGAACCCACGACCTTCGGCTGAAGTTGTACACATTATTATCACTGTTTACTGTCATCATTCGCCTGTTTTTTAAGTTTTTAAATTCTTTCGATCTACTATTTTTATATATATATATATATATATATATATAATATTTATTCCTTCAGACGGTTTTAAACCATGAGGAACGACTTTCTTGCTCTGTAATATATACTGCCGATCTGTAAACTTTGTATATATATATATATATATATATTAAACAATAAAGCCATATAGTCGTAGTAGTACTTAATCTTTTTATGTAACGTTTTGGTTGAAAAATGGCAAAAAGGTGGGAAGTTGGTATCCGAGTGGATCGAAATCAGGATAGCTCAATTGGTCGAGCAGCGGCGTATTTAGCCGAGGGTCGTGGGTTCGAATCCCGCTCGTGACACTGACTTTTTTATCTCAACCAATACCTTTCATAAAGATTAATTAATTGAAAGAAGTTATTTGGCCAATCGGACCACAAAATCTAATGGTATTGTAAAGTGTTGTGACCAATCGTCCACGACACTCAGCGGGTAGAATTTAATCCCTCCTTCTTTATACTACACTTAAAATTAAATTAATATTATTTCCAATTTGTTTGAATAATTACTGGCGTTGAATTAAATTACTAGCTGATATATTTTAAATTGAATAGTCACATACTACGTTTGTATAGAAGTAAGTCAAATTAAAATCTACATTCACACATTTTTTTTTTCAAACGCTGAATTTTGATTTTGTTTTTGTCTTTACAGCTTGTCAAATTGAATTTCAAGTTTTTTTGCGGTCAAAATCTAAGCAGTAGGGATCGTTACGATATATCTTTCCATATACAATAAATTAACAGGAGCACACCTTGCTCCGTCCCTGGCGTAGCACGTCACATGCAAATTGAAAATATTTCACAGAACCGCCGCGTCCTCCCCCAACAGTGCAAGATATTTACGATGTCCCCGCCCCACTTTTATTTATTTATTAATGAATTCTGTGCGGATGATTTGTGACTAAATGCACACACGCTGCCACTAATTCACCATTTTGGGGACCCGGCCCCTAAGCATGATTTATGAACCGGATGTACTCGTTACATCTACTACAATCCTACCAGGACACAAACAGAGCCAACAACCGACCGTCTTGTAATTTAGTCTTAATAATAAGGGTTGGATGTTAATTGTGTTTTCTAATCGGTTTTCTTGTTTTTAATTGTTAATTATATTGAAGAAGTGTCTACCAGTAGAAGTTATTTTTAAAAAGCTTAAGGGTGCTCAGTTCAATACCTATTGTTATATATTTGTGTTATATATTGCTTATATGTTACATATTATTTTAGATTGATATTAGAGGGAGTGCGCGTGGGTGCGCGCGTGCGTGTGTGTGTGTGTGTTGGGGCGCGCGTGTGTGTGGTGAACGGGGAAAAAGTGAGAAAATGTAGTTAAAATACTGTTCTGAAACTTGTACGATGAGAATTATTTTTAAACGCTATTTCAGTTTTTTAACCCATCAATTATTTTTAATGTGTGGTGATTAATCGATATTTATTTAAAAATCGTGGGATTTACAAACATTGTTTACATTTACATATTACATATCAAAGTATTTCGACACGACACGCAAGAATGGCACAATTACACAGAAGACGAACACTTTGAAATACTTTGATTGAATATATAATATATATTTTGCATTGTATAAATTCCCTTTTCCACATCCAAAATGTAATTGTAATATGTAAACAATGTTTGTAAATCTCAGGCCCTGAAGATGATCTCAATAAAGATCGAAACGTTGGCGCGATAAAGAAAATGTTTTTCTGAAACCTACATCACCAGACCGCATCTCACGATTTCTAAATAAAAAATATTTTTAAGTTTTGCTTGGCATGCCACTTTTCAAGCTTTATCAATAATCTAAAATATAATTACTAGATATTGAAAGAAGGAGAGTACTACTCATTCAAAACTTGCTCATTGGGAGAACGAATTAAAATAATATCCTTATATATTTTATATATGGTTTTCATGGTTAAAATAATTATTTACATCATTTAATACTTTCGCTTTTTGGTGAGCATTTTAAAATGCCATGCTTGTACATAGAAGCACAAAAAAGCATAGAAGAACAAATTTTCAACGTAAGAATTTCAAAATCTCAAAGGTGAAATTTTAGCACCGAATTTGGAACAAACCATGTATAAAACAATATTTTTACATTTCCAAGAAAATAAAGCCTCAAGCCTTAATTTATAATCTATGTTTAAAAATGTAAACTAAAAGCTTCTTTTACCAACTTAAAAATAATCAGATTAAAAGATTTAGAGCTATGTATAAATTATTTGTTGTTTTACCAGATTTAGAGATATAAAAAATATAACATTTTAAGTTCGTGTTGCGTATTGAAGTCAATTATTAAAACTTTTTTTTTTAATTTTAAATTGAATTATTAAAATTTTTTCATAATAACTGTTTTATACTTCATCAGATAAGCCAGTTGAATTATGATTAAATTTAAATTGTCTGTTAAATGATTACTCAAAATAGAAAAAGTAAGCTAATTATAGTGTAAAAAGTTTGTATTTAGTTTACCGTAATGAAGCAGTGCCTTAAAATGAATTATTATTAATATTCCATTAAAAAATTATTTTAAAAAAGCTCGGGAAGTACATACGGCAAAAAAATGTCAGTTAAATTAATGGGTATTCTCTTCCGCACTGGGTTTCGAGTGGCTCTACAACCAGGCCAAATTTAAATGTCAATTAATAAATTTTCAACAAGGGCGGCGTTCCTAATTGTCGATTCAGAGTCTGCTAATGACTGAGAGACCAAGCTTTTTTCCCCCTGTGTTGTTCGGGACATCGCCACCCCCTTGCATAAGTAATCGGGGTCCCAACCCTTATGGCATACTGATGAGGGTCATATCCTCATGTACACAATTATACCATATTTATTTCTCAACCCTATAAACATCGTTTGTCTATTCGCAACGATCTCCTTGCCGGGTAAAAAATAAGGTGTGAAAAGTTTTTTTTTGTACATTAATGTTCCTGCCAAACGCTGGTCAATAATAAGTAAACATAACTTTGTATACAGTTTTCACAGTTTTTTACCAAATTGCAATTGCTACTAGTAAACAACATTTAATTTTCTTCAATTATAAAGTGCTTCTGTACACACACAGTCAGTAAAACACGGATTAATTTATCGTTTCACACTTTTATTGTTTTCACTTTAAAAAATTTGCTTTTTTTTCTTGTACACCACGACTTTGGCTTTTATCCTTTGTACTCCACAACCCCACGAAGAACTTTGAGTTGTAGTCCACATACCTATATCATCATCCTTAGCATAAAGAATAATTTCTAGTCGTATCAATAGCATCAATCGGATGTGGCATGATACGAACTAAAGTGAGTCCTACCATATTTACCATTTATATTTAAACCTTTGCTCTTATATTTTCCAACGATTCGTCCCAGTTTGCCAGGGGTCGTCTTAACTTCTTTCGCGTAGCTAGAGTGCCACCGAGCAGTGAGTACCGAGTGATTACTCTACACCTTAGTTGTTCAAATCCCTATCCCGCAATTGCTTCGGAGAGCTCCAAGCATAAGTCCAACAAATAGCGAAATGAAGCAAATTATGGCGGATAAAGATTAATGAAAACAGATACAGCTAGGTACCGTTTACCCACCAAAGTATAACCCTTCACGCAATACTCAACAATACTTCTACCATTAAAGCCGAATATGTGCTCTACCTCGAGTTCAATCTTGACATACACTATAAATAAACATAATTAATCAGACGCTTCCGACTACTGTTTAAACTACATGGACTCAAATCTATAGAGTACAAAAATGGGACCAACTAAACATAGCGATATCCAATGAATGTAGTTTTCTTTCGGTCTAAAGTCCTCAGAATCATTACGAACGAACCATACTGTCTATCCAATATCACCCTCCACAATGACCTCAAAATACCTTTCATAGGTGATGTAAACGTCAACAGATTTTCCAGGATCCACGATAATCTTTTCTCTCACAAGAATTATTGCAATCTTACTAAAGATATTTCATAAGGGGCACTATGGCAATGAGGAGGCGGACAGCCTGGCCAAGGAAGGATCAAATACTGAGTTCGTCGGACCACAACCGGTGGTTTACTTACCCCACTCTTTAAGCACAGCAAAAGAGAGTATAGGTAGCTGGNATGATATATGTATGTTATCTATATTGAATTTGATTGGTGGTATTGGCGTAGCTGCGACTGAGTTTACATGTATCTGTTCTGTAATTGATGCTGTGTTTATCTCTGTTGATATAAACCATTTCTAAGAAATTACGTTTATGTTTGTTTTGTTCTGTATGTAATATTTTTGGATTTTTGAAGTCGAAATTGTGTTGGTTCTTGTGGTGAAATGATTCGTGGCTTAGTTTAATCATTCTGTGAAGTAACCCTTTGGCCCTGTTTATTATTGTATGAAGAGGATGGTGAGATGTACAGTTGAGGTAGCGATCTGTGTTTCTTGGTTTTTGATAGCAATCTGTGATTAATGTGCCATCTGGTTGTTTTATTACGAGTGTATCTAAAAATGATATTTTTTTTTCGATTTCATGTGTAAATTGTAGGCGTGGGTGAAAGCTATTAAAAGTATCTAACGTAGTTTGAATTTGATCTGTGGGAACGGCTGTCAATATATCATCTACGTATTTACTGAGGAAGGGTAATGTAAAAGGAAGTTGTGGTATGACTGTATTTAATATATGTGTCATGATTATGTCTGCCAGTATCGGGCCTACTTACTAAAGATGATTAAATCATTTTACTTTGAAAACAAGATATCTGTAGTATTATACCATAAGTATATGAGTAAGGAAGGACGTTTAAATGTTTTGCCATGTAACCAGCAAAAAATGAACACTTTGAATTATTTACTTACAATTATTTATGTACATAGAAACCGCTTATTAAAGACATGATATTTTTTTAAATTTAAAAACAGTTTTCCTTTCTAAATAATGCATTCAACTATATATTCTTCAAACGAATTTATGTAATATAGTTTTGTTGAGGATGACTTGATTTTATAATTCTTTGGAGTCTGATGGGGATCGGTCAGAGTTTATTTGATGTAATTTTTGCCCAGATTACAACTAGTACAATAAATTATTAATAATTTTCAGTTTTTATTTTTTCTGGAACGAGATGTCAATTGATTTATATAAGTTCAAACCTGCGCAAGTATATACATACATGCATAAGCAGAGTTGATCCTATCACCTCTCGCAGTCCACCTACAATTCACCTTTGTAATTTACCATGGTGGGGCTGGGTCCTATCCGTCCAGCCGCTGAGGTTGGGCTTCAGGAGCTACCAACAGCTAGGTAATTTCAGCTCCAATGCAATATCTAAAACTAAACACATTCACTCTCTTACTAATTGTTAAATATATTCTCTCTTATTTACATACCATTCACTCAGTAAGGATGTGTAGTATTCGATATTCCTGTATAACCATAACAGACTTACCTTGAGAGTTGAATATGGTGAGTGAAACAGCACGTCCAAAAGTTTGGCCATGCCTCTAGCAAACAAAGAAACTTTGAATTTTTGTTATCTTTATTTATAACTATAATTAGCTATCGGGACTATTAAAGAAATTGTGCATTTAATTTAGCAGCAGATTTCCCTGGAAACCAAATTCAACGTCCTGTTCTTCAGATGAAGTCCGTACCTAATTTGTACTTCTCTACTGTCGTAATTTTAAAGGATGTATTTTAGATTTCTTTACATAAAAATTAATCCACTTTAGCAAACTCCTCAGGCTAGAGAGACATTGTATTTGATTGATTGATGATCATTGATTGTGTATCTTGTCTTATTTACTATTGATGTTTTATCAGGTCGATCGGCGTCCTGAGCGGGGCTTGTCCTTCCAGACACTCCCTAATGTAAACAAACAGGGCATTAACAATTTATTCCACGCAAATGCACCTAAACAAACTGACGTCTTTTTTGACAGGTCGAAAATCTTTTATTCAAAGTATTTTAAATAAATCATTGTAAAGTAATGTTCAACCCATCAAACGTCAAGAAGGACTTTGAAAGCCAAAAGTAATAGGATTTATTTGACCGTGTGATGTCTAATACTTTCACGTGAATTCACGTGAAAATTAGAACTAAATATTTTGTTTTAAGTAGGCACACACAAAGGTGTGAGATAGATACAATCAATTTTTTATGTTTTCATAAATAACAATTCACGCAACTTGCCAAGTCAATTAAAGGAATTACAAAAGCATTTTTATTTCGTGTTTTTAAGCCGTTTCTATTACAGTATCAACAAAGTCCACAAATTTAACTCAACAAAATAAAAATAATAAAGATATTGCTTCAAAATCGCGTATCCAAATCATTCTTTATCTTACTTAAGTTTCACTCATTGATAAGGTGTTTGTCGGTTGCCAATGTCGTGCACCACACCCTTTTTACAGCTAAGCTGTCCTTTATTATTATTTACCCCGGGAGGGTGGGCTGCGGCAGCCAAAAAGAGGGCAGGTTTATACTATAATTTTAACCCCCCGGACGCTAACTAGTTAGCTCTGACTTTAGTACTAAAGGCCCTGTAAAAAAAAGTTGTAAAAGATTTAATGGTCAAGTTGTTAAAATAAATTAATAAAAATGATCTCAACCCTTTTTTTTTTTTACCTTAAGGTTGATTCTTAAAAAAGATACTTTTACAGGGAGGCAAACATCTTTCATCACCTAATTATGTAGATAAACAAAAGATTATTTTACTAATAGGATTCTAAGGTAAGCTGTTGTACGATTGCTTGTATTTTACCACTAAATAAATTATAAATTGAAAATAGTACTTTTTGTCAATAGGTTTTTTTATAATTAATTTTGCTCCTTAACATTTATGGTATTCCATACACCATAAAGGCTTTGATAGTCTCCGTCTATGGCGTTCAAGAAATAATTAGTTAAAAAATGAAATAAGTTATTTATGTAAGGTATTGGTTGAAATGAAAATGTTAGTGTCACGAGCGGGATTCGAACCCACGACCTACGGCTAAATACGCCGCTTCTCTACTACTTGAGCTCTCATGATTTCGATCCACTTGGACACCAGCTTCTCATCTCAACCTACCTTTCGAATTTTCCCTCCTTTTTGCCATTTTCAAAATCTTACATAAGGATTAATTACTTGAAAGATGTTATTTGGTCAATCGGACCACGAAATATAATGGAAATAAATTATGTTTATATAAAAACAAAGAAACAAACAAAGTAAGTAAATTGTATTATTAATAATAAAAGTATTTTTAATTAACAGCAAATAAGTTTTACACATAAAAAATTATAAAATTATTTATAAAATTAATTATAAAAAAATTTAAAATTACAAATTCTAAAAAGTATATTATCATAAATTGATAATAATACTATTGATATTTTTAATTCGATAGGTTTTTTTTATAATTTATTTATTCCATGGACGGGATAACCAAAAAACACGATTTCATCAAACTATTTTGTTTTAGATGTATCGATTTCGTATCGGTTTTTGTTTTGTTTTTAAGCAAAAACCACCTAAGCAGGGGTAGAGGGCGCACCGCGAAATCGATACATGTAAATAAACAAAAAACATATTTATGATTTTTTTTTGTATCCATCTATAGAATAAACTAAAAAATATACTACAAATTATTATTCGGAGATCGTGAGATGCGGTCTGTCGTGACATAGGTTTTAGAAAAACATTTTCTTTATCGTGCCAACGATTTGATCTTTATTGAGATCATATTCAGGGCCTGGGATTTTTTAAACATGGTTAAATTTTACAAATACATGTAGATTGTGAAAAAAATGAATTTAAACAATGCTAGAAATTTTAGATTCAATCAAAGTATTTGTACTCACTCAAAGTGTTAGTTTTCTGCGTAGACGTGTCATTCTTGTGTGTCGTGTTTAGACTGCCAGTGAGATATTGATGTTTTATGTCCCAGGCCCTGAAGATGATCTCAATGAAGATCGAAACGTTGGCAAGATAAAGAAAATGTTTTTGTAAAACTCACACCAGACCGCATCTCACGATCTCCAAATAATCATTATCTTACTGTCACTAAACACCACACATTACTACAAATTATGTTCACATTGGCACCAGCCGTTTGGTAGACCTGCACTACAAAATTTAAATAACAATTGAGAAATTTTATCACAAAAACAAATAAATATGTGTCATGGTAAAAATATCAATACAGGCCGTAATTTTTGAAAGAAGGCGTATTTCTTCTACTTCAACTTTCATCCTGTTTATCAAATTTTTATCGACAGAAGATCTGATGGGTGGGCAGTAAAACGTACAAACTGACAAGAAAGGGGAGAAGCTTGGTATTCTTAAGTTTTACAACAAAAGTTATCACGTGTCCGTCTCAGAAGGAACGCCCTTTATGACCTGAGCCCAATAACAGTCAAGATCTTTTTTCCCCCCTTGCAGGCCAAATAGCAACTTTCACATGTAAAAACAGCCGGTTACTGAAAGCTACAATAAAAAAGTCTTATATAAAATTTCATAAATGGCGATTTATAATCTTCCAATGTCATGACAGTAGAAAACTTTTTTAAATCGCTTCATTTTGATACTCTTTGTATTATATAAAAATTGTATTTATGTATGTGTTTTGCTCTCTCACGTATCATAAAATATCTTTGAAAAGAATACTTATGCTTAAAGATTAAGAAAGAAGTGTGATTATGCAACTCAGCACGTTCACGGAAGGCTAAGGTATGACAACTATGATTGATACAGAAATAAATCCATCTGGACGATTTCCCATGCAATAATTTACAAAAAAAAGGAAACAACTCAATATTTAATAATCAAATTTATTTATAAATTATTAACCTCCTCTTTTGTCAGGTACGAGCCTTGGGCTAACAATCGCGACCCTGTTTTTGTAAATGGCCAGTCAGATACGATATTAATTTCAATTGAATTAATCATGACCGAGGACGAAACTCCTCGGTACGGATTGTTTCGCAAACATATTTACCTGTTCATGCAGATTTCTGTATCAATTTCCTGGATGCAAATGACTTGGCCGGCCGTTCGGCTTCGCCAATATATCATTGTTATTATGCACAAAGATAGATAGCGCCCTGCCTGGGGAAGCTCACTTGGCCCGATAATAAATATTCATCGTGATGTGCAACATATTGAACACGTCCCCAGACCCTTGAGATTCTTTCGACAAATTGTGTTACCGGCCCTTACTCTCTCAATCCTCCTCACTTCTCGTTCCTATCATGGCCCTTTAACACGAAAGGATAGGTATCAAATGGGTTCTTTTATTTCCTTTTGTACAAAAGAAAAATAAATCTCATAAAATCATGATCAACAGTAGCTTTTTTATTTCACAACATGGACATTTTTCACGTAAATACTTAAGTTTATTTATCTTTATGAGCTGTCTTCATTTCGTTTATGTTTCTACCCCCTATCCTGCCTTTTACACCATCACGCTGAATCTTTATTTATTTTTGCCTCAAAGAACGTGTAAAGTCCAACAAGAAGAAATATTTGTCATGATGTTTTTGTTGTTGAAATTCTTTATATATAATTGCAAATTGCATAACTAAAAGGAAACATTTTTCAACTTTCTAAAATCTTTTAAAATTAATTGTAATTAGGTTTTAGGATGATATTAATACTGTCTACTACAATTAATTAAGGTTTTTAGTTGCGATGAAAAAAGTTAATGGCACGAGTGGGATTCGAACCCACTATCTCCGGCTAGATACGCCGCTGCTCTACCACTTGAGCTATCGTGACCTCGATCCACTCGGACATCAACTTTCTATCTCAACCCCACTTTATGAGTTTTCCCTCCTTTTTGCCATTTTTCAATCCCTCTCGTGCCATTAACTTTTTTTCATCTCAACTAAAAACCTTAATTAATTGTAATGTATTAATTGGTCAAGCGGACCACGAAATTAGTGAATTTAATTAATTAAAATGAAGTATACTTCACTAAAGCTCTCCGTGGCCATTTCATTTGTCGTCGAGAATCCAATCCGATTACACGACATTTGAAAAATGGCAAAAAGGAGGGAAAACTCATAAGGTGGGGTTGAGATAGGAAGTTGATGTCCGAGTGGATCGAGGTCACGATAGCTCAAGTGGTAGAGCAGCGGCGTATCTAGCCGAAGATCGTGGGTTCGAATCCCGCTACTGCCATTAACTTTTTTCATCTCAACTAAAAATCTTAATTAATTGTAATGTATTAATTGGTCAAGCGGACCACGAAATTAGTGAATTTACTGTCTACTACTATTGCTCAAAACGATTCAGGTTCTGCCAGTAAGAAGGGTTTGCTCTAGCATTCCGAAGTGTTTAGTTTGGTTTTGCAATTCAGAACTGATAGTGTTTGAGGTTAGCCCTTTAATGGCCTTTTCCTCCAGTACTATGGTTCGCAGTAAACAACAATGTTTGTAGATACGTCTAAATTTGTCAATTATAAGTTTATTTTTGAGTCATGGGTCCATTAACAATGTACACATTATGAAAACAAGTTGTTTCTAACGTCCTTAAAATGCATCCTGTCTTTCATTTATTTATAAATATTTTCAAGCATATCTTCCCCTTGCGTTGAAATTTCTAACCCTGTTGCCTTTTAAAACGCTAAGACTTTTATTCCTGTTTTTCTGCTTTAATTAATTTAAGGTAATGATAAGAGTAACCCTACGAATGTAAAACATTTTGATTTACCAAGCATGAATTTTCTCTAAAAATTACAAATTTTCACAGAGGTAAAATTCTCGCCGGATTTGCACAGCTTTCTACAATTTTTGCTCCAGCGTCAGTGTAATAAAGCGTGTAATAAAGAGTGTCGGTTAGTCGGCGAGTATATGAAGAAGGATGTCGAACTATTATTCTTGGTCCACTGGCGCTTTTTGCCCCTCAAAAACAAGGCAAACGGCATCTGGTCGTCCCTAACCTCAGCTGAAAATGTTATATCTGGAAATGGTTGGCAGTATGTTAAACTCGCTTTTGTGGTTTTACAAACTCTATTATGAGGATGAGTATTTTACTCCATTTTAACTTGTGTGTTAACTTCTAGCTGATGTCTATATCGACTTCTTGAAGTTTCGAAGGCAAATGGGATTTGAAGGTCTGTGAATAGTAAGGTGAGATCCGAAGTAGGGAACTTGAGCAATGGTTCGAAGACTTTCAGACTGGATTCTTTGGAGGTTTGATGCTTTGTTGAACCGCAAAGTTCAATTCAATATGTACAGATTGGTTGTAATGTATATGAGATTTATATATATTGTGGTGGATTTCGATCTGTTGTCAACTGTCAAGAAGACTTTTCAGTCGAGACTCAAATGTGGGGTTCCAAGTAAATTTTATCGATGGAAAGTCACAAGTTGCTGGGAGAGTGTTGTAGTAGATTGGAGGAAAGGTTAAGTTAAAGATATTTATTTTATTTATTGCTATCTGTACATAATATACATTGAGCAAATAGTTAGTTATAAACTAATCTGACAGACCTGACAGACCAGGAGGCAGTGGGGAGAGAAACCAACTTTTATTTAATTGGGGGGGGGGAGTAAAAGTTAATTTGGTGGGTTAGATAGAAGGTCACGAGGCCATCGTCGTTTTAAACGGCGTGGAGGATTGTAAGGGTGAGATGTTGAGGAAAGAGTTAGGGCTAGTGAGTTAGGATGGAGGGAGAGTTTAGAGTGAAAAGTGAAGAAGCGTGTATGGATAAGATCTTTCACGAAAGGGATTTTAAGATCTTTATGGATCGTTTGATTTGTGACGTAGAAGGGAGCATTGAGGATACGGCGGAGAACTTTAGATTGAAAAGACTGAATTCGTTGGATATTGGATGATTTGGCCGAGCCCCACAGCTCGACTCCGTAGGTCCAAATAGGTCTGATGAGTGTTTTGTAAGCGGTTAGTTTGTTATGTATGCTTAGTTTTGATTTTGGTCCAAGAAGGTGTCTGAGTAGTCCATATCTTTTGTTAAGTTCTTGCCGTTTTAATCGTGTATGTGGGTTCCAAGTAAGTCTACTATCTAAGTAAAGCCCAAGGTAGCGGACTTGGTTCGATGGTGGTATGGAGGAAAGGTAAAGGTTATTTGCTAGGATTTCGTTTTCTTGAGCCTGTATTTCTTGAACCACACTTCCAAACTGGAAAGATGATCCTGGAGATTTTGAAAGCAACTACTGGATCGGGTTTCGGTGAAAGGATGGCAGTACCGTTACATACGTGAGTAATCTATTAGGATTGATAAAAATGTTTGCAGTGCATACTGGATACAGAATAGAACCAAAGTTGTTGCCATGCGGATCCCGCTTCGGCATAGATGATGGAAGAATGTCCCGAATTCCGATTCGTACTTGGAAGTAGTATTAGACCGATAGTACTTTAGCATAATTGAATGATTGAATTTGAAAGAAGCCCTTGTATACCAAATTGTGAAAATTTTAGCAATTTTTTAATAATGATATTATGTAAATTTACAATAATTGTTTAAAACTGTGTGTGTATGTGCGTGCATGTGTGTGTTCGCGCGCGCGCGTGTGTGTGTGTAAATTTAATACCCTTAGCAATATTCAACTCAATCAAAATTGTAATTACGTGACTATGAAGAAGTTAGTTATTTAGTTAAACTTTTAGTTTTATTTTAAGTTGTAATAAGTGTGTCACATCCACTCCCTCAAATTTTAAGTCAGACAACCTGAAATAGGCAACTTTAGCAACTATTTTTTTAAATTTATTAATTTTTATTTTTATTATTAAATTCACTAATTTCGTGGTCCGCTCGACCAATTAATATATTACAATTAATTAAGGTTTTTAATGGAGATACAAAAGTCAATGGCACGAGCGGGATTCGAACCCACGATCTTCGCCTATACTTCACTAAAGCTCTCCGTGGCCGTTTCATGTGACGTCGAGAATCCAATCCGATTACACATTTGAAAAATGGCAAAAAGGAGGGAAAATTCAAAAGGTACGGTTGAGATGGGAAGTTGGTGTCCGAGTAGATCGAGGTCACGATAGCTCAAGTGGTAGATAGAGCAGCGGCGTATCAAGCCGAAGATCGTGGGTTCGAATCCTGCTGGTGCCATTGACTTTTTTATCTCAACTAAAAACCTTAATTAATTGTAATTCATTTTTATTAATAAATTATTTATTAATTTTACACAAGTTAAATTTTTCCCTTAATTCTTCGTTATTCTTGTAATGGTGGGAAAGTATATGTAAAAATTACATCAGTACATAAGTAACGATGTATAATTATATAATATTATCATTTAAACAATGTTGAATAATAACGCTTATTATTTATGGTTATTTTTTTGTGACTGTAATAAGTTTATTTATTAATTTTTTGTTTTATTTTTTTATATATGTAATATGGTAACACCTTGTAGATTTCTGATTTAATGAGACATTACCTGAAATTTTACCTACATAACAGAGAAATAGGTCATGCCCAGTTCACTTGATAAATGGCCGCCAGTTTGAAAGCTACTTCATATATCACAACTCTTTACCAATTCTAATTTTATTTGTACAATGGTACAGTTTTGTGGCCTGGAGATTCTATCGACAAACGGTTAACGTTAATTTAATTCAAGAAGTCTGATATCTGATCGAGCATAAAATATGAATAGCATTTATTATTTATTAGCTCTATTTAGGTCAATAAATTGATCTCGAGGGTGTACGATTTATTCCACAGGTTGCCCTTCGTTCGCAGCCCGGATACTAGAATAGTTCACTAATTATTGTTTATTCATTTGCACGGCCGCGTCCGACTGTTACTTCATGGTTTCAAACCTGTCACCGTGAGATGGCAAAACCTCACGAGGCCTGTCCATAAATAAATTTATTGGAATTGTAAACGGCTTTTTGTGTCGTGTTTGCTTTATCGCGTGGCAATGGCCAACGGTCAATTCAATTTCGAAGTCTATGAATTCTTTAGTTTCTCTAAAGTAGGGACGAGTTCCATTGTTGCCTCGCAAACTAGGTGAAAGCTCCATCGCTCATAAAAGAAAAAGTATTTAGATCGCGGGTTGTAAATCATTGGGTTTACAACTGTTTCGGACAGTTATAACACGTAGTAAAAGTTGCAGAGGGCTGAACAGGTCGTCACTTTAACTTTGACAACTTCGTCGGGAAGAGGCGACGTTAAAGAAGGTGATGATTACGGCAAGGTATAACGAGTGAACAATAAGAAGAGATGTTGAAGAGGGGTCCAAGCTTAACAAGGTTGCGCGGGGGGCTCCTCAGGGAGCTGTTAGGGAGTAACTGCCTGTCATAAAGTAATGGCCGACCTGCGTTAACGGCGCAACTAGGCCAGCAATTTGTCTTCAAAGTACAATCGGCGAAGTCCGTTCATGGAGATTAACTTGATTGGTGTGTGAAAATTTCATAAAATTAGAGCCTAGAAGAAAACGGCTTAACTACACTGCTCAAGTCAGATAAAACAGATGAGTTATTTCGTCGAATAACGTATTTCAATTGTAGTTTTCAGTCTTATTAATAATAAATTTAGCATTGTTTTGTCATAATATTACAACTGGTTTAATACCTAGTTTTGGAAAGTTTAAAACCAATTACGGTACATCTTACTTACTAATTAAATATTATTCAACAATATTGAACCATCATTTTAACGATTATTTGGGGATCGTGAAATGCGGTCTGGTGTGTCTTAGGTTTGGAAAAACATTTTCTTCATCGTGCTAACATTTCGATCTTTGTGGAGATCATCTTCAGGGCCTGGGATTTATAAAAATTGTTTAAATTATACAAATACATGTAAGAGGTGAAAAAATGAATTTATACAATGATAGAAATGTTAGACTCAATCAATGTATTTGTATCCACTCAGAGTGTTTGTTTTCTGTGTAGATATGTCATTACTGTGTGTCGTGTTGAGTGTCAGTGAGATATTAATGTTTTTTGTTTTTATACGTTGGATTTTGTGGGTGTGGGGAAGGCATCTCACTGGCACTCAACACGACACACAGTAATGACACATCTACACAGAAAACACGCTCTGAGTTAGTACAAATACTTTGATTGAGTCTAACATTTCTATCATTGTATAAATTCATTTTTTCAAATCTTACATGTATTTGTATAATTTAAACAATGTTTATAAATCCCAGGATGTTCTCAGTAATGATCGAAATGTTGGCACGATAAAGAAAATGTTTTTATAAACCTACGTCACACCAGACCGCATCTCACGATCTCTAAATTAACAATCACTAAATACCACACATCATTTTAACTTTTTTCGAAAACCTCGCTCAAGAAATCAAAGTTATCGAAAAGTCTTGTCCTTCTCTTTTATCAAATTGGATGAAAACTACCATGATCTTTATGTTGTGCTTGAAATTCATAAGTTTAAATTAATTTATTTTTTATTATAAATTGTATTGCGTATGTTAAAAGTTTCAACAGAAAAACTTCTTTTTTAATGTGTGGTGTTTAGTGACCGTTAGCCAATGATTATTTGGAGATCCTGAGAAGAGGTTTGGTGTGGCGTAGGTTATAGAAAAACATTTTCTTTATCGCGCCAACGTTTCGATCTTTATTGAGGTCATCTTCAGGGCCTTGTGTTGTTTGCATTTCACCAAAAATCGGCTACCAATCAGAGAACTTTGTTGAAATGCAGACAACACAAGGCCCTGAAAATGATCTCAATAAAGATCGAAACGTTGGCACGATAAAAAAAAAAGTTTTTCTAAAACCTACATCACACCAGACCGCATCTCACGATCTTCAAATAATCATTCTTTTAGCTTCGCTCGTATACTAGTGGCTTGGTGAAGTAAATTACAGTTAATATTTCACCAATATGTTATCAAAATGGTATAAGCACTATAAACCACACATTTTTACAGCTTCATTGGTAAAATAATTCACTTAGACATCTTTTAGGAAACCTACCTAGAAGCTGCTTGATTTCTAAAGTACTTAAAAACGTAAGAAGAAGAAATAGGTATCACTTACTAACTGCCAAGTTCATTTTTTTCTTGAACTAAGTTGAAATTTAAAACGAAACGAGCGCAGCTTGAGTGCAGAGTTATTATACTAGAAACTAGTTCAGATATATTGGTCCTTTCTATTTAAATATTTTAAATGTAATGCTAGAACATAAACCTTGATTATGTCAAAACAGTATCACAATCAAATGTTTTATAAATGCTAGCTTTTGTGTTATAAACCATTACATTACAAATTTCTGTATATTATTATTGCTGATTTCCTATTATTATTGAGGAAATGGAGATATTCCGGGTTTTAATATTTTTTAAACCAAAATTATTTAAAGTTAGCACTCCTTCTGACCAATCAAGCTACAAGGTAACAATTTTTTAAACGGCAGTGCGCAATTTTCAGCGGATATTAGTCGGAAGCATGCCCATAATCGCTTTTCCGTACGGCAAGAAATCCCGCCCAGCGCCAATTTCATGTTTTTCTCTTCATTCTTGTCTCGGGAACGGTAGTGAAGAAAGGAAAGGTGCTGAAACGGTAACGATGTTTTGCTCAAGGGTAACCAAGGGATCCGTCGATAACGCCGTAATTTCCCCGGTCATTGAAGAAGTGCCTTATCACTCCCTTATCGCTCAACTCGGCCCTATTAGTCAACTTGTCAGAACGAGGTAACAATGGATATCGACCATGTGCTACACAATTGGGGGGGGGGGGTCTCGGCTGTCTAAATTAAATGACAATAACCCACACGAGATGAAAAGCTGATAAAAGTTTTATGGCACTTTTGAATTTAGAATTTTAGTATATATTTTAATTTCCTAATAAGGGTTTTTTCCCAAAAAAATACGCAGTTTGGGCACTGTTAGCCTTTAAAATGAAATTTTAAGAAGATAGATTAGAGTTCATAAGGGATTAGTTTGGACAGAATTCATTGGCTATCCCTGACCTACATAATAATAAATTGTTGCGTTTCGTGTCATAAAATGTGCATTGGATTAAATAAACAAATCATAACTATTTATAAGAAGGTTTAATTAAACGATAAATTGCGTGCTTATGTTTTCCATAATTTTCGCTCAGTTTTAACGATCCGTTTTACCAGTGTGAAGAACGAAAAATTCGATTGAAAATTTCAGCTGCGACACTTCACAAAAGATGTCTTACTTTAGTTTACAACAGGCTTAAACCGAACTCGATGTAATCATGTCAGCATAAACTAAACATGCCGTGACGAGCACGAGAATAAACGAACAAACAGATTTATGATCACGTTAAGTCTTTACTCGTCAAATTATAGACAAACAACTGGAGTAGATCAAAGATGTTCACTCATAACCAAACAAATACAAATGTTTGTTTAATTTACCTTTTTTATTAACACTAGTTTTTAAGCATTTCAGTTGAAAAGTATATATTTTTCTAATATACAACCTAGACCCCCCAACCAGCCCCTAACTACTTCTGCCATTGCTTTATGTTTTTGGTCTCACTATATACAATATAAAACTATATTTATCATCCTATCCTTTTAATTCGTAAGGGGGATTTGTTTAATTATTAGGAAAGCGTCCGAAAGTCGTTTCATTCATTTACAAGGTACATAATCAAGATGCTGTATAAATCTAAGAACTTCACATATTCCTCAATTGAAATACTCTTATGAATACATTTTATGACCATAAATTCTATTAAAACGAACTTTAAACTAATATTTGATTTAACCTTAATTTAGCTTCACATCTTTTGAAGCAGACAAGCGATAATAGTGATTTTCAATTAATAAAAAGAACCCTGGTCCTTTTTAAAATTGATAACATATGCCATTCGATCAAAATAAAAGTATGGTTTAACCACAATGACACTATATAAATTTATTTAGAAATCGTGAGATGCGGTCTGGTGAGATGTAGGTTTTCTTTATCGTGCCAACCTTTCGATCTTTATTGAGCCCTGAAGATGATCTCAATAAAGATCGAAACGTTGGCACGATAAAGAAAATGTTTTTCTGAAACCTACATCACACCAGACAGCATCTCAGGATTTCTAAATAAACATCGATTAACGGTCACTAATCACCACACATTACTATATAAATTGTACATTTAAAACTTTATATATTTGCCCCCCCCCAAAAAAAATCCTGTTTGAAGGGACACAAAACTAACTGCAAAGTCGACAAAAACAACACATGAACATAACACGGGCGATGCATACTTGCCCCTCAACGGTATGCAAACCGTACTCGATCTCCTACCTTAATATATTAGTGTGCAAAACTATAAACAAATTGTTACACAATATAAACAAATTATTGCAGGGCTTAACAACTTGACGAAATAACATTGTAGGCCAATTTTCGGTAAGTAGTAAAGTATGGGCTATTGGCGCAATAATTAATGCGTAAGATTTTTGCTTTAAACCAAATAATTATTTTACATGAAACATACCATACATTGCAGCATGGACAGAATGTGTTAGATATAGGTCACCAAATAAATCTCAACTTTATCAGAGCCTCTTAATTTCAGCTAGCATTCAGCTTTGAATTTTGAATAACCATCGACAATAGAGCCGGCAAGAGGAATTTTAGTGATTCGAATTACCGGGGAACTGCGGAGGAAAGTAATTTGGATTATGCGACCCGGCGGAGAGCTCATCGCGTGTAAAAACGACAACCGTGGCATTCGGAATGAAAATCTAAATCAAAACGAGTATGAATTTAGTTGTTATGGCGTGGAAATGAACATAATGCATAATCTAGTAGTGTTGAGGTGGGTGAATTCGTTATAGCAGCATTGGACGCATACCGCATACGCTCTGCCGCTGGATATATAACTGTTTTATTTACACCTACATATGAATTCCTAAGAGTTATCAACCAGCGGGATGCACGGCAAAAATCTCGTATGTTTTTATTCTGACAAAAATTTAACTTTTTTTAATTTAACATTAATGAACAGTTTAAATATTTATTGACGTACCAAAAAACATCTTGTAAAACAAACATTTGGTGCAATTATAAAACTACCAGCTCCTATGTTTTGCAAATTATGTAGAAATAATGATTGTATATACTTCTTAACTAATGCAGTGCTTGTTTTTGTTATATTATAGTATGTTATTATATTAAACATTAATAAATAACTGCTGGGGCGTCGGTGGCCGTTTTAGGCGTTGGCACGGCGCTCATCACTGTAAGGTAAAGGTCACATAAGGTTTGTGACATACTTACAAATGGGCTTTTTTTCAAAAACACCGGCACCCTGAGGGTTTATATGACCTCTGCTGTTGTGAACCCTCGTTAAAAAAATACATAATTGCAAATGTGATTGAAAAAAAGTAGTAGTTCTAGCTCAAGAAAATGGGAAAAGTAAGTTTGGAATACAAAAATTCAAACACAGCCATTATAATATCAAATTATAATTAGTTAATTATAATTATTATTTGCATTATCATTTAATTTCTCAAGTGTTTTTTTTTTTTTTCAAATAATAACGTTAATAATTATGGCGAAATTGCCGATAGTAGCTTTAAAAAGTATAATTCCTACTAATTACACTTCCTACATAAAATATATATTTAAATAAAAAACTGTCATTTATCATTTCTAAAAAACTGTTTTTCTGATGTAAAAAAAAGAAATTGTGAAATGTAAGTTTTGAATACTAAAAATTCAAACAAAGACATTGTAATATTAAACTAAAACTTGCATTATCATTTAATTTCTCAAGTGTTTTTTTCCAAATAATAACGTTAATAATTATGGCGAAAGTGCCGACAGTAGCCTTAAAAAATAGTAATTCCTACTAATTACACTTTCTACATTACATTCACTATTTTTCGTGGTCCGCTTGACCAATTAATAACATTCAACTAATTAAGGTTTTAAGTTGAGATAAAAAGTCAGTGTCACGAGCGAGATTCGAACCCACGACCTTCGGCTTGATACGCCGCTACTCTACCACTTGAACTAAAGTGACTTAGATCCCCTCGGTCACTAACTTCCATTTTGAATTTTCCCTCCTTTTTGCCATTTTTCAAATGTCGTGTAATCGGATTGGATTCTCGGCGACAAATGAAAGTACGATAAAGTATATATTTAAATAAAAAACTGTATGTTTTTCTGATGTAAAAAAAAGAAAATGTGAAAAGTATGTTTTGAATACTAAAAATTCAAACAAAGCCATTATAACATTAAACAAAAACTTGCATTATCATTTAATTTCTCAAGAATGTTTTTTTTTTAATAATAACGTTCATAATTATGGCGAAAGTGCCTAGAGTAGCCTTAAAAAGTAGTAATTCCTACTAATTACACTTTCTACATAAAATATATATTTAAATAAAAAACTGTCTGTTTTACTGATTAAAATAATGTGAAATTTAAGTTCTGAATACTAAAAATTCAAACAAAGCCATTGTAATATTAAACCAAAACTTGCATTATCATTTAATTTCTCAAGTGTTTTTTTCCAAATATTAACATTAATAATTATGGCGAAAGTGCTGACAGTAGCCCTAAAAAGTAATACTAATAACACTACATAAAATATATAGTTAAATAAAAAACTGTTCAGATATGATAAAATAAAATGAAATTAGAGAATACAATGAATTTATGAATATTTACGATAAAATAAAAATTAAATTAAATTTAAAAGTAATTTAGTGCCACGTAACAAGTGGCCAAGCCGTTTATATAATATGTACATAAATGTAGTTTATAGTTTGTATGATTGTTCACTGAAGAATCGAGATGTGACGATTGTCTAAATCTTTTAACAAAATATCTAATAACTGCTAAAAAGTAATGCTCTACTGGCTTAAAGCCCATTTGCTCTCCCACAAATGACTGGGCACGTTGTGTTAAAAAAACAATTTCACATTGCCGGATCCGCTTTGTTGTGAAACAAAATCGTCCTCTGTATTTTTGTCTGTTAATGCTCTCGACAGGGTCGAACTTGTACATATGTTATACAAGTCTCCCCTCAGTATATCCCCTGCCCAAGTAGAAACATTGTCGCCCTAACCGTGTAGGACATTCTCGACATTTCCTCCCTTTGGTGTAAACAATTTTATTTATCCGAGCCTTGTCAGTAATCCAATCTTACGTTAAATCCGCGTCAGAAACAAGCGGCAATTGTTCTCCAGTTTTAATGGAAGCTTTTGAAGTTACAGGCCTTTTTCCCCCGGCGTCAGATTAGAGACGAGAAGACAGAGAGAGATGTCCGTGTGAACATCATTTCCAATTTTTACAAATAGATCTATTCGCATACTTTGACGTTGCGTCAAAAGAAAAAAATTCTAAACCAAAGATCCAAAACTATGCTTTTGAGCACAGTTGTAACAAGTGTCAGATATGTGTGTATGATATGTTGGAACGTTCATCCGACATCAAACAGTCTAATTAGCTATCCTAAACCCTTTGAACCCTTTTTTATCAAGTTGCGTTCATTTATTTTTATTACAAAGCCCCTTCGTGTAGAAACCGCATAACTTTGAGTCGATTAGAACACGCCCGCACAAAGTCCCACACGCTTGCTGAAAGAGGAAGATAGAAACAAATTGTATTAAATGTGTTAAACGATAGATTTGTGACGAAATACATTTTAAAGGTTAAAGCGGATAAATTCAAATAAAACTTAATTTTTTATATTTTTTAGGAAAGTAAAAATTCAAAGGGCTTTCCTGGTGAACGACCTCAGGGACCATGTCACTGAAAAAACCGAAAGGGTGACATCAACTCTTGGGTGGTCCTCCAAATCGTTTAATATATTATATTTAATTAGTCACAACCACTAAAAACAATTAAGATAAATATATAGCTTGAGTTCATGCCAGGTATTTTTATAGTGGTCAGAGACATTCGCACCATCATTACAGATTCTTCGCCTTCGGTCGATTCCCCCCCCCCCCAAAAAAAAAGCATCTTTTATAAGTGACTGGTACAAATTCGAATTTACAAAGGAAGAATAAAAATTGTTATAAAAAATAAACAGTTATTTACGGATAATTTTTTCATGGATGTATGCGAATTAAATCAGTTCTGTAGGGAAGACGTGAACGTCTTTGTTTTAGTATAAGATTTAGAGAGAATAAGACGTCAAACTTTGTCCCATGTAAAATAAAAAGCAATGTGTTTTACTTTGCCTCACCATAAAATAATTACTGCCTCATTTATGTTAACAAATGAGATTTAACCTATATAATCAGTTCATTGATTATCAATTAGGAGATACACATAATTAAGTACTGTAAATCTGTCTGGAACAATAGATTCGAACTAGTTGCAAAATTTAATTATTAATTTCAATTGATTAATCTTTTTATGTAAGCTATTGGTGGAAATGAAAAAGTTAGTGTCACGTGCGGGATTCGAACTTTTTCATTTCAACCAATACCTTACATAAAAGATTAATTAATTGAAAGTAGTTATTTGGTCAATCGGACCACGAAATCTAGTGGATTTAATTATTAAAGATGAGAGACGGTCTGTTGTAATGTAGGTTTAGCAAAACATTTTCTTTATTGTAGCAACGTTTCGATATTTATAGCGATCATATTCAGGGCCTGGGATTTATAAACATTGTTTAACTTATACAAATACATATAAAATACGATTTATACAATGTTGTACGCAATATAGAAATTTTAGTTTTAATCAAAATATTTGTACTCATTCAAAGTGTGTGTTTTCTGGGTAGGTGTGTCATTGCTGTGTGTCGTGTTCAGAGTGTTAAGTTATTAATTTTTTTTTATTTATATTTATTTGATTTTGAAGAAGTGGGGAAGGAAATAGGGATAGAAATTCATTTTTCTAAGAGTAGAAATTCATTTTTCTAAGAGGAGTCGATTTCTTTGAGGTGAAATGGAACGACAATGGAAAAAAGGAGTAATGGTTTGTCGTTCGGGCCTGGTTAGCCTTTCAGGATTATTACAGACGTGAAAGGATAGATAAATTGTTGAACATGTAGACTATACAGAATTGTTTAATGTGTGGAGTGTAATGATTGTTTTATATGTTGTATTATAGTTTTGTGTATTATTCAATTTGGTTAATGATATTAGCGTAGCTGCGACTGAGTTTACATGTTACGTTTATGTTTGTTTTGTTCATAAAACAGCATATGAAAAAAATCCTACAGCACTGGCAATGGTGGGTACATTTTGAACACCAACACTTCAACTTCGATTTCAACAATCCCAAAATATTAAACACAGAACAGAACAAACATAAACGTAACTTTTTAGAAATGGTTTACATTAGCAGAGATGTGTGGTGATTAGTGACCGTTAATCGATATTTATTTAGAAATCGTGAGATGCGGTCTGGTGTGATGTAGGCCAGATCGAAACGTTGGCACGATAAAGAAAATGTTTTTCTGAAACCTACATCACATCAGACCGCATCTCACGATTTCTAAATAAATAGAAAATTAGAAGATGTTGGATATCGGTATCGTACCATTTTCAAGTATTTATGTACAGGGTGTCCTTTCTAGATGGCCCGGCTGAATTTCTCTTGAACCAATGACAGTAACAAAAAAGCAAAAAGTTCGTATTTAATATTTTTTAGCCATTTCAAATCGTTACCGTTTATTGAAGAAAAATTATACAGGAGGTATTAGGGTATTATACAGGCCCAGTTCAACTTCAAAATTTCAAATCATTTTAAAGGATATTTTTATAAAAGTGCAGGTTTTTTATATACAGGTGCAATCGAATTTTAAATTGGTCAAACAGTGACAAAGTTATGGCAAAAAGATATGGTAGGGGGTATGTAATATTTGAAATTTTGAATTTGAATTGGGCCTCAGGTACCGTGTATAATTTTTCTACAAAAAAAGGTAAAAATTTGAAACTAAACTAAAAAGTTTTAAACACTTGTTTTGCTTTTTTTATAGCGTCATTGGTTGAAGAGAAATTCTGCCGGCCCATCTAAAAAGGACACCCTGTAGTTATTTTAATTTTATTTTTTTAGTGCAAAAATACGAAAATAATTTTAAAACTGCAGCATTTTGACAATAATAGTAAAAATTAATGTACACAACAGAATAAAAATATAAATGTAATAATAATAACAGTCTATTTTTTATTTTATTTAATTTTTACTATTATTTTTTAAGATTTTTTTCTGTTTGTAATATAAAGAATTAAACCATTTAAAATTGGCACAATATGCTGAAGCACTGTACATTGAAAATTTCTTTAACCATCTTCAAGAGAAGGTTGAAAATAAGAAAAATTAATCTTATAATATTCTTTTAAAAAATATCTAATTATTTATTTATTGTCATTACAAAGAATTATTTTCAATTTCATGTTTGGAAAACCATCGTACAAATGGTCTCAGCTATTATAGTACATAAATCATTTTTCTATACACGGGACATATGTTCCCTGGAGTAAATGTTTAGCTAGAGTTTACTGCTTTGTAAAGAATAATGTTCAGCAGGATACATTTATTGAAAGTTCCCCCTCTACGGGTAGGGTTCGGAGTTACAAGGTAGTTTCTTTTCAAACGTTAAAATAAATAATTTAATATATAAAATTTACGAAAAAAAAAAAAAAAAACAGACTAAACATTTTTCGATAACTCATATATGTTTTGTGGAAAAAAGGAAGAAAACAATTTGATTCTACAGTACAAATAGAACAGGAATATAACAAGCATATAATAGACAAAGGAATGAATGAAAGAAAAGGCTGTAAACTTTGAAATGTTATATATTATTCGATAGGATTTTTATTTACTTACTTTAAGAGAAAGAAGTTTTTGGAGTCACAAGTGTATATGAATATCCATGAGATACGTGCTATGGATAGCTGCCAAACTTAGAAAAGTTGATTAAAATTTAAGTTAACAAATTATATTATATTTTGCATCATCCAAAACCGCTGAATTAAATTTTTTCGTTAAAATAAATATTTTTTCTTTAAAAATTTAGCAGTCCAAATTTGCCTCCGATTGACTACCGAAAACTTTACAGCGGTTTAGAAGCGAATAAAGCAAAACTTTCGCCTCTCTAAATAAATGAAATCAAAGGTATACAATGAATTTTTTGTCTCATTTTGTCAATTTCATCTTTACTTTTAACTTTATTGAGATAAGCTGAAAGAAGAATAATTTAACATTTCAACAGTTCTCATAACTAGTTTTTCTTTTAGTCTGTCTTCATTGAGATGAAAAAACCAGTGTGACGAGCGGGATTCGAACTCATGACCTTCGACTGTTATGAGTTCGGATCCCCCCAGTATCTTTTTCATCTCAAACCAAGACATTAGATAAAAATCGTAATTAATTAAAATGTGTGGTGTTTAGTGACCGTTAGTCAATGATTATTCGGAGATCGTGAGATGCGGTCTGGGTGACGTAGGTTTTAGAAAAACATTTTCTTTATCCTGACAACGTTTCGATCTTGGTCAAGCGGACCACGAAAACTAGTGAATTTAATAAGTTTCGATATTTATTGATATCATCTTCAGGCCTGGGAATTATAAACATTTTTTAAATTTTACAAATACAGTAGGATGTGAAAAAAAATGAATTTATACAATGCTAGAAAATTTTAGTTTAAAAAAATTAATTTATACAACGTTAGAAAATTTTAGATTAAAAAAAGAACAGAATGACACATTTACTCGAAAAACAAACACTTTGAGTGAGTACAAATACTTTCATCGAATCTAAAATTTTCTAGCATTGTATAAATTCATTTTTTTTCTCGTCCTACATGTATTTGTAAAATTTAAACAATGTTTATAAATCCCAGGCCCTGAAGATGATCTCAATAATGATCGAAACGTTGGCACGATAAAGAAAATGCTTTTCTAAAACCTACGTCACACCAGACCGCATCTCACGATCTCCGAATAATCATTCCTTAAAATAATTAATGCTGTCAATTATGACTAGTAAATGATTAGTTATCATAACTTTTAATGTGTTAAGAATTTTTAAATTGATTCCTATCTTTGATTTGCGAAGAACCTATTTTACTGGCCGCGTATTTTCGTTTTTGTACTATGTCTAATCTTAATTCTGTGAAAAACTAAGAACTACAACTACTAGCTCAAGCAGGAATTAAAATATTAAGGCTGTAATTATTTTCTAAGATGTATATGTTTGATAATAGAGATGGAAAAATGATTTTTTGTAAATATATGATTATCAGCTTCAATAACAATATTTAAAGAGAAAATTCCTCAAGCTGAACTTTCCCAAAAATTCAGGAATTTTTTTTGAAAAGCGATATAGCATGAAGAAATTATATCTTTAAAAACAACCAGGTCTGAAGGCAATTAGAAAGAAAATTTTCAGTTTCTTCATTGAATATTCGACATATTCTTTTCATTGAGACCTTGAAACCATAATTATTGATTTGAAAGGTTGACAAATTTGAACATATATTTACATGTCCATTGAAATTAAAAATTGAAATCATAATTCAGTACCAGATCAATCATAATTTGTATATTTTATCGCTCAGTGTAGAAAAACGTAAAGGAGCTAGGGAGTAAAAAGTATGTGTTGATGGATCGTGATTCTGGGCCGTCTTCGCTCGGGTTGTTCGTCCCCTCCGTATTTCGATTTGAAAAGAAAAACGGCTTTCGGCCTTGCCTTTGCCAAGTTTTAATTAACATTCTGCTCTATTTTTATATCTAGGATATTGAATAAATTCCCGAGCTTTCGAAAAAGGAAATTGAACGTGAACGATGAATTCCGTTGAATGGGAATTGGCTAGAGCGCCCTCCACGTTTATCGGCAATTGCCGTCGGGGTAGTTTATTATTCAAAAACGGGCAGAGGGTTTCTTAAAGAAAGAGGCCCGTCGAGAGGACCCTTTTCCGGGGTCTAAAGCTTGATATTAGTTTTGATATTAACCAAATCGTGCCTAACCGCTCGGAACGGCATGCATAATATGGACTCAATTTGATGCCGGCAGACACGAGGTGGAGTTTATATTAAAACCGCAGCTCTCGGACCGTCTGCTAATCAGAAGTAAGTTTCTCGGTTCAGGAAAAGTTTCTGACACTCCCCGGCACTCCAAGGAAGCACGAAATTTGATTACCAAGGCTAATTGTTGAAATTATATTAAAGTAGAAACATACATGCTGGCCGTCGTCTCCTCCAGCACCTTCCGCCGGTCCGAATTTGACTTTCAAATGCCTATATAATTGGAGAAAAGGAGGATGCGGACGGGGACAATGGGCCGCGGCACAAATGAAATAATCACATTAATAAACCCAAGGGAGAATTTCAGATGAAGCCGGCTCCCGAGGTCTTCTTCTGCTACTCTTCAGCTTTAATTAAAGATTTCTCAGAGAAAAATTGACTGGGTACCCCTCTTTCCACTTTGTATTTCCCGCTCAAGTTTAATAAACCTTCCAGTTTTTATTACATCTGTATTAAAGACGCGGACGAAACTAATATAAGACTTGTACAAGAAGAAGGGACATCCATTTTTTTATTTAATTGTTTTTTATTAAGGATGGATGCGTATCAACTCCGTTCCCTCCTTTAATTTCCACCCCGTTTAAATTCTTTGGACCTTGGTTTGTTAAGAAAAATCAAAAAACAACAAATCGCTCCGTTTTAAATTTTATAAAGTGAGAACATTGAAGCATGAACTAACCTTCAAAACGTTAGTCGTGTGAAATGCTCTCATCTTTTTTTAATTATTGCCTCTAACCACCAGTTTCCACTTCTATCATTCAGTAACATGTTTAAATTTCTGGACGAAAAAAGAATATAATAAAATGGCATGGCGTCAGAATTTTAGAGCAAAACAAGACCTTCCTGCCCTTCGATGTTTTTATGCAGCTTTTAGTCGTTAAACTGATCGGTGTATTTAACTTCCAAAACCTCAGTTCCCTCATCAATCTGTTGTGCTTAAAGCATATTTATGCTGCCTGAACAAATATACTTCACTCTCTTCCTGGCTCCTTTTCTCCCCGGACCCACATACCACTCTGGAGCTCAAAATGCCTGGCGATAATTTTGAGAACGTTTACGAAAGGAGGAAACGGACTTTGTAAAACCGTGATATAGCAAATATTTTGAATAATATTATCTATTTTATCACAAATCTCATTGCTCAAAACAACAACCTTATTTTATTATAGTATAGATGGTCGATTAACGAGCCATGGGGTACCAATTGGTAAATATATTATTATTTTCGGTACGCCTGAAATATTGTAAAGATTTTGTATGCTGAAGAGGAAGGAGTGCTTCTTCTAAAAATATACTTCTTATAAAAGAAAAAATACAATCGGTTGTTACCGGTCTCAACAAGAAAAAAAAGTGACCTACGAGATGATCATATTTACTATCACCTACTGTACAATTATCCGAGTGCTCAATTAGGAAAATGTTGCGGGCACGTATCGGAAAATCAGCCGGCGTAGCGAATTCAGAAATTCGTCGAGATACGAATGGAAAAAGAAAAGAGTCGTGAAAGGCACAGAAAGAACGTTTGTGCTCTTACTCTGCTGTATAGAGGGGCAGTATAATGGGACTGTTCCGCACCCCGACCCACACCCCGTTTGAGATCAAACGGCCAAAGTGGCCTCGTAGAAAGGCACTCTTCGATTAAAGACCTAAATACCTAGATAGAGTCCATCTTTGTATTAGTTTCTTATCATTGAAAGGGTGGCACGCAAGGGGAAAAAATTACCGCCGTCGCCAAAGGACGGAAAAGGCCTGCTCGCTAAGTCCTCTATTGAACTGGAAACACCGAGAAATTTATTTCCTCGTATAAAACGGGTGATCCTTTTTTTTCTCTTAATTAATTTTAACTGCGGCGTCTGCTAAAAGGTTTCTTCTATAATAAAGCACGCACTAGGCTACTGACGTTTTACAGCTTCATTTCTATATGATACATAAATGTTCAAATTTACTAACTGCATATTTTTTATATGCAAGGTTGAGCCTGCAGACAAATCATTTGTTGTTTTCAAAATTTTAAAACAACCCAATCGTACTTTCATGATTGTATTTGTACATATTATTACCACTGTTTACTATTTTTAATAGTTTAATCTTTTTATGTAAGGTTATGGTTAAAAAATGGCCAAAAGGAGAGAAAACTCGAAAGGTTTAGATGGGGAGCTGGTGTTCGAGTGGATCGAAGTCAAGTTAGCTGAAGTGGTTAGAGCAGCGGTGTATCGAGCCGAAGGTCGTGGGTTCGAATCCCGCTCGTGACTCTGACTTTTTCATTTCGACCAAAACCTTACATAAAAAAAATTTCTAATAATAATAATCACCGTTAGGCTCGGGATTTAGTGCAAATTTTCACTAAATGATAAACTTAAAAAAGTGCGTCATTTGTAATTAATTAGTTCTCCAGGCTGGTTAGAATTCGATGAAGTTAAAGTAGTTCCATTATCAAATCAATTAGTTTAATTACATAATTTAAAAGTTGCTCGGCTCCAAAATAACCTGTTTTCTGACCAAAAACCATTTCAAAGCATGCTTTCCTTTCCCTATAACATCAAATCATTACGAAATACGTATTTTTGAAAAACACTATAATATTTCCGCAACTGGCATGAAATGGGATTACTGACCTTTTGAAAGAAAGAAACCGTCGTTTGCCCTTTTTTTAAATTAATTGGCTAAATTTGCAGATTGGTAGGTTATTACCAAGAACAGAAAAATTACTCATAATATAAGTATTTTTATCGTTGGAGTAAACTTAAATGTTTGGTCGTTTTTCAGAGATTCAATGCAAATCATGCAAAATTTAACTAGACGTAAACAATGTTTTGCTTGAGTTAATTAAGAAGAAGAACAGTGCCTTCTTAATTTTGGTTAAATTTGAATTTGTCTTTCAGTATGTACTAAGTAAGCTATCATGAAATCCTAAAATAGATGAAAATAAATGGTATTGAAAGGGCTAAAAGAAAGTCTGACAAAACAAAACTAAAGGTAAATTTTGACTGGCCCTTCCAAACAAAAATAACAAGAGATGTTTCTAAAATTAAAAACTAATAATGGGTCCCCTTATTACCCTTTAGATCCCATATCATCCATTTTCCAAGTTATGTACAAGCAATAGTAACTCTGTGCATAAGAAATGCTTAAAAAAGGATTAAAACGTGCATTATTCTGTGTCAGCCAAGTAGTACTGAATGCCACCTCTATCTTTAACTCAAAACTGCTACGGAAATGTACGTCACTCTACGTCCTGAGAAAAGGTAATCAGGTAACTCTGTGGGTACCAAGATATTGGACGCAACGAACAAGCTAACAAAAGCAGGAGCATCCCTCACGCCTGTTGGACCGGAACCGCAAATTGGCCCGCGAAGGATGCTAAAGGCGGAACTGGACAAATGGATGAATAAAGAAATGACCGCATGTATATGAAATTACCAGGTTTAAAACAAAGAACAACAAACCTCAACATCTCAAGCAGAAGAATAAAAAAAATACTCTCAGTAGCGAAAGGAAAAGATAATGACTACATGTATAAATGACTAAATGTTTAAAACAATTATAATTGTCATAAAAATAATAGATCGCTTATTGTTATCGCACTTTTGTTGCCTTGTAGGTTATTCTCAATCAATCTGTCAATCCTTTTGAATAGTCTCAACCCAAAGTTTGTAATGTTGTAGGAAAAGTTGTCAAAGTGCATTAATAATTTCCTCACAGGGTCCGTTTTTTTTTTTTTTTTTTAAGTGAACCATCCGGTTTGAAACAAGAAAAGTTTAAGGGGCCCCGGGGGGCGGCGGGGGTGAAAAGCAAACAACTAAGAGGACAAAGAAAAGGAGTCACCACTTGGCTTCGTGCTAAACTATTCTATTGAAGTGTAGTTGGAGACCAAGTGGGGTGAGAAGTATTTTCTGAAGTGGTGAAGGTGGGGTTGAGGTTTAAGCTAGGGCGGACGTCTCCCCCTACGACCAAGCGATGTCCGGGGGTGAAAAGAGAAAAAACCAAAGGGCCGTTGTTTTAAACGAGAGTTGGGACCGGGGAAACGTTCGAAGGGGGTTGCCGACGAGGGTTGCCAAAGGGCCTGGAATGTCCAATAGAGGTCTTGATATCCGACGGAATAAGAATACCCTAGATTCCCGGGTGGATAAATATGCGAGTCGCGGCAGGAATGGCGAGGAGGAGCATCCGCCCACGGCATAAGCAACGATTCTGCTTTAATCCGATTAAATCAATCAATCTTCCTATCTTGAGTAAAGAAAACAACAGCGAAGAAATAGCTCCTTTGACTCTCGTTCCAATAATCAAACCCTTCGAATTAACCTTCACAATTTTGCCCTTTAGTAAAAGAAATTTGTCACATAAAAAAGAAAACCAAGGGACAAGGCACATACTGTGTATTTTGTATTTTTAAAAACGCTAACGCCAGTTTATATTGNTATATATATATATCACTACTATTGTATAAACTTCATTTCCACATTACATTCAGCTAGCCAAAAGACTGACCATGACTAAAAATTTGAATGCTTTTTCAAACAAAAATAAAAGTTTCTTTTTGCACTGTCGCTTTTATAAAAATTTCCAAGCCATAAGTCCGAAAAGAAAAAGATCACTAATACCATTAAATATTGTTAATTTGAGATGACATCTAAAATTTCCCATTTCAACACAAATATATACCTATTAAATACTCTATATAAAAACATTACATAGTACATTTTAGCAATAATTATATTAATTTTATTTTGTAAACAATTACCCTATTTAAATAATTAAACGTACTTGGCCCTTGCTACGAGAATAGGTCACTAATATAAAATGAACATTTACCAGAAAAAATAAGCTGTTTTATTTTAAAAACCCTTTAAAAATTAATAATTATAATAGAAAATTTTATAATAGCGGAAGAATTGTTTTTATATGCGAATAAAACAATCCTCTGCAAAAGAGTTACAATATTTTCAGTTAAGTTCTCTTTCTAGCGCAACATTCTGTACAGGTATTAGTTGAGATAAAAAAAGTCAAAAGCACGAGCGGGATTCGAACCCACGATCTTCGGCTTGATACGCCGCTGCTCTACCACTTGAGCTATCGCGACTTGGATCCACTCGGACACCAACTTCCCATCTCAACCCCACCTTTCCCTTCTTTTTTGCCTCAACCAAGACCTTACATGAAGATTAATTAATTGAAAGAAGTTATCTGGTCAAGCGGACCACGAAATGTAATGGCAACAAATTTAGATTTAGTTCTGAAACAAAAATATTTCTCTACGTCTTCAACTAATTATTTTCCCAGATTTTTATGGCCAAAGAATATATGTAATGTACACAATTTTTCCTTTTGTTGAGGTATTTCTTTGTACTTGTTATAGAATTTTGCCCACGATTGTCTTACTCTCTCTCGTCCTTCTCTTCATTATTGAATTATTGCGTGATTTAACCAACCAGACGGTGATTTCTAGTTCTATTCGAGATCGCCTACTCATCACTTTGAAGTGCTTCAATTTCATTAGCCTATTGTACTGAAAGCCTAGGATGTCTAAATCCAATGTCTATTATAATCTAATAACAATTACAGACATCCGTATCTCTCTGACCAAGTATGAATTGACAATATAGGCTATTTACGATACAAGTAGCATATAAATCGGTTCACGTTTGTTTCCGTACAAACATTTACACAACACATTTCAGTGTGTTATACTGTTGTTCATTGTTTACTCTTTAATTTAAATTATTTTTTTAAAAATAACACTTGGTTAACTAGTGTTTAATAATTGCGCAGAGCAATAGGATTGAAAAGAACGTAAATAAAAACAGACGAAGGATTAAACATGAATTTTCCATCAACTGAGGATTTCAGTCGACCCAGGAGAGTCGTTCCGAATTTAACGAAATTCAATTTTTAACAATATGGACATTTGTTTATAATTTTTCGTGGTGTGTAATATAAGTAAAAGGTAGGTTTTTCTTATATTTTATTACCCAAGTTAATGTTTATATACTAAAGTATTTATAAATTTAAACTTTAGTATTAACTATTTTCTTATATATGTACAGAATAGATAAAAAAAGAAGACCAATTTTCTATTTACTCAGATGTATAAAACAATTTGAAAAATAAATTAGCTCACGCAAAAGTACACATACGCTAAACCAACAAAACGATATCAAATTACACAAACTATGGGTTGATTGAATTGAATCCCTAAAGTTTGGGTTACATGTTTTCTCGTTTACTAAGTTGCTAGCTTTTAAATCGTGATAGTTATTCTTTCCATCAAACATAAAATCGATATAGTAATAAGATTAAGTGGAATTTTACTAGTATAAATTACTGCCAGGACGTTCCCAATTTGGGTGAAAACAGTTTTTACAATTACAAATTTTGAACATATAATCAAAATAAAAAGCTATTGTTGTGTTTTATCCCTGATAGTACAGATTAGAATAAACTCTAATTACTGCTAGGAACTTTTCTATTCGGGGGCATCGGTGGCCGCAACGGCTTAGGCGTTGACACGGCGCTTTTTTGTCACTGTAAGGTAAAAGTCCCGGGTTCGAATCCTGCATTCGAACTCTACATATTTACAAATGGGATTTTTTTCAAAAACAACGGCACCCCGAGGGTTGATTTAACATCTACTGTTGCGAACCCTCGTAAAAAAAACCTTTTCTATTTTCTATACTCGTCATAAATGAGAGTATTTTTTGTATTTTTTTCGAACTTTAGCCGTTGCTTCCTTACTTTTACCAAGTTCCGTCGAATTTTTACAGTGGTTGTGTAATTTTTGTATTTTTATTTTTATTTAGTTCCTAATATCGATATTGTAGCACCTCTCTTATTTAACTGGTAAGTGCTTCACGGTCTTATCTAAATTCTGTGAAACTTAAGGAAGATAGCAGAACAAATCAGTTTGTCTTCGGGTGGTTTTTCTAATTGTTACTCGGTGAAGTTGGCCTGTTTTGGAGTGTTTTGATCAGAATCCAAATTGGTGTTCTGGGATATTTTTTCTGTGGGTTTTATTTTTTTAGTTAGTACTTAAGTAATATATTTTCTAAAAGCTTAGAGTTTGTCGGTAGTAGCGATATTAATCTATACGATTGGACTTCATTTGCCGATTTTCCCAGTTTAAAGTATCAACAAACTTCAAACAACCTTAAAACACCGAGAGAGAAAAAAATAATTAAACGAAATTTGTAATATTTAAACCGTAAAAATCTATGGTGTTTATTTTATGATTTAATCTCTTTATAAGGATGATTTCTTTTAACTTTCCAATTTATTTCAATTTCGTTCAACAGGATATTTTGAATTATTTGGTGTTTATATTTAGTGAACACAAAGTTATTGACATTTTAATTATAAATAGCTCAAGATGAGTAGTTATATTTTTTACAATTATTGGGGTTATATGAATTTGGAGATACTAGTTTTTTTTTAAATATATTCATGTATATGAGAATTAAATAAAAATAAAACATTATGAATATATATATTGAAAGAAAAGAAAATGTATTCTCGAATTCTTTGAAAAGAATAAAACAAGGAAAGTTCATAATTAAATATTCTCTGTTTAGTCTCATTGCCTTTAACTTTCTTGATATTTTCACCTTTTATAAATTGTGAAACGAATAGTTATAAATTGAATTTTATTTTACTTGTTAGGAGCAATGAATGTTAATAAAAAAAAAAAATCCCGGGTTAAGCTCTAAAATAAGGATTATTTCATTTTTGTAAATAGCTTTTCTGATTATGCGTTTTAATTAGAAGGGGGAAAAGCTCTTAACGAGAGAACAGGGTAGGAAAATCCCTTGACATTAAGACACGCGCGGCCGAATTAAAATGCGAATTTAAAATTTTTCCAAGAGGCTGACAGTAAAGGCTGAAAATGTAAATGTAGAGTCGGATGAATAGACTTGTCGCCGTTAGGGAGAAAGGGATGGAGTGAATGAGGGAAAGAGTGAAATTTGGAATCAGTAATTAAAAAGGCGCTTCTTTTCATTAGCATAATAAGGAGCATCGATTATTGACACTGCTTAAATTAGAACATAAATTGGAAAAGGAGACAACTGTGTCATACTCTTTTTCCCCTTTCAAATTAAAAAGCTCTGAAGTCAGTCCGCGTAGGGGGAAAACATATTGGTGCTGGTAAATCATGCGATAAGAGGGACAGCGACGTAAGGAAGGGAAACATAAAAGAAAGAAGTGTGAGGGATGGGGGACATGCGAACGGACCATCATTGAATGGTTATTGATTTATACCCCACTCTTTTCGGAGGATCCCCCCTTTAGGCACTATACTGAAGAAAATGAAACTTGTAATAATTTATTGCCGATGGGTTATCAGGAAGACAAGTCTTTGGAAGGGGTAGCTCAATTTATCGCGTACGGGGGTAATTGCCCCCCTGTACAGCCGCTGAAATGTGGAAACTCCCCTTATTACTGGAACCAGCAGCTATTATTGCAAGCCACTATACTAGGCCCACTATTCACGACGTATCCCCCCCCTTTATTCTACACCAAGCCAACCTCTCACGTAATAAAACCGAATTGCTTAAAGTCAGCAGTAAGATTTAATAAGACATTTGTTTAACAGTTTTCACCAGATTAAAATGTATCCAGAGCGAAATAAAAGTGAAAAAGATTTGTCTTTAGGAAGCATATTAACCCTACGATCAGAATTTTTTTTAAATTACTTTTTCAACAAAAAGTTAATTTAAATGCCAGTAAAATAAGGCTTAATAATACATCACTTTTTAGCCCATACTTTTACTATAAGAACTTTCACTTTTAAATTCAAAATTGTAGTATACTTATACGAAAAATCACATATAGTTTTGATTACTTTTAGCCCATCAATATTTTTCCAGCAACTAGCGGTAAACAAGAAACAACTGTTTAATAGAAAAATTTTGATTTCTTCTAAATCTTGATATTTTGATATACTAACAAAAGTAAGAGGCTACAGTCTTGAGATCACCGATTTAAATTAAACGTTTTGGTGATACTAGGTCATATATATTTTTGTCCAAGTTTTTTTACCAATTAGCCCTATAAGCCGAGAAAAAAAATTTAAATAATTTATTGCTATATGGGTTTCTGTCTTTGTGTATGTATTCCAAGGTTATTATACTTCAGTGTTTTTGACTGAACAAATGGATAATAAAATAATATGAAAATTTGTATTAAATATAAAGTTAGATATATAAAATGTTACAAAAAGCAAAAGAGGCTTCTAGTAAACTTGGCAGAAAAATTTTTATGGCAGAAAAATAATTTGAATAAGTTTTAAGCACCATTTTAAGCCGTTGAATGCGATTTTTTATAGCAAACAAAAATTGGATATTTTTTGGTTGGATCAACCGGGGGCAACTATTTTTCTCGAATGGATTCCACTTAAAATTAATAACACATCTGGACTTTATTTACACAAATTCAATTTTATCACAACCGATAGAAAACATAATTCCTCTTCTTTCTGTCTTTATCAAAAACATATTGACTTTTTTGTCATTGTAAGAGAAAAATATGTATAATCAAATTATAAGTAAAAATCAAAACCTCAGACGTTTTATTTTATATCTACAATTATAAATTGCTGCATTATTATTAATTTATAGAATTCTGAACCTTTGTAAATTTTTTGTGGATAAAGAGAGGCGAAAAAGTGAAAAAGAAAAAAGAAAAATGTGCAAAAAACAAATATAAATATTGTTTCTTGTTAGAAAAATATTATAATATAATTCACTAGTTTCCGTAGTCCGCTTGACCAATTAATATCTTTCAATTAATTAAGGTTTTTAGTTGAGATAAAAAGTTAATAAAAGTTAAAATAGATTAAATGACATTTGAAAAATGGCAAAAAGGAGGGAAAATTCAAAAGGTGGGGTTGAGATGGGAAGTTAGTGCCCGAGGGGATCGTGGTCACGATAGCTCAAGTGGTAGAGCAGCGGCGTATCTAGCCGAAGATTGTGGGTTCGAATCCCGCTCGTGTCACTGACTTTTTATCTCAACTAAAAACCTTAATTAATTGAATTATAATATAATTTTCTGAAACTCGAAAATAATCAATCTGTGACGAACAAATTCGAGCTGTCTATTGAAATGCAATTTGTAATTTTTTGTGATTGAGCAACGTAGCAAAATAGGTTAAAATATTTTGTTTACTTACAAACAACCCCAAAAAGAGCCTGAATACAATCTTTTGGGAAAAATAGAAAACAATCTCCTCGCCTTACAAATATTTTTTTCGACTATAACAAAATTATTGATAACTTTGAAACGACTCTATCAATCCATACGAAACATTACACGAATGTAGACTTTAAAACATACACGCAATGGCACAAATTTCCCTTCTGTAAATGAGTTACGATTGGACATATAAATTAAAACGTTGGAAGAGTTTTCATTGTTTTCACCCTTCCTTATTTTTCACACTTCTAAAGATATTTTGTTTTTCAAATGAAATAGTTTTCTGCACTACTTTAATGGAACGTATTTCGGTTTTTGTAACTTTTTATATGTATCACTGGATTTAATGCGATCTTCCATATTATTTTCTTATCGTTGGTAAAATAAATCAAATGATAACTAAGAACCTTGGAATGCATGCACAAAAATCATAAATATATATTTTAAAAATGATGTAAATTCCTTAAAAAAATTTCTCGGCTCTTAGGGGTATTAATTATTATATATTTGATTTAATTTATATAATATACAAGAACATATGTATTTATCGACGTAATATCACAAAAATAGTAGTTTCATTAAAATCATTTTTACGACATCGTTAGCCTCCCCTTGTAACGTAACTGTCATAAGGACAATTGTACTACTTAATTTATAATAAAGTAAAATTGTCAATTAACTTTTACAATTATCGTTCAACAGTTCCCGAGGGGAGAAGATAACAATGATTTTAAAAAATAAAATAAATAATATATTCATAAGGTACAATTAAAATTCATTATATTCCCTCTTGGCTACCTGGTTGGGAGGTTATTTTAATTTTAAGAGACGGGAAGTGATTTTATATTTATATGATTTACATATTTTTTTAAATTAAAATATTTTTGTCAATAAAAATCTGTCCTCTTGCTAAAATTGACTAAAACCAAAATGAAAGTAAATAACTGAATAAAAAGTAAAAAATCGTGATAAAAAATATATTAATTATTTCGTTACAATTTATTGCTATTAATTATTTAAAGTATAAACAAAAACAAAATCCTTAAAAACGTTATTGAAATAAACTGTTAAATGTTTACACATCATTAAATGAGTTGATTTTTTAAATGCATGATGTTTTAAATAAAAACATAATTCTTTTAATTAAAATTATTTTTGTCAAAATAAAAACATAATTCTTTTAATTAAAATTATTTTTGTCAAAATAAAAATGTGGTCTTGCTAAAATGACTAAAATCAAAATTAAAAGTACGTAACTGAATGAGAATTTAAATGTGATAAAAATATATTATTTCGTTAGAATTTATTGATTTTATTTATTCTAAGTATAAACAGAAACAAAAAATAAAATCCTGAAAAAATGTTATTGAAATAAACTGGTAAATGTTTACACGTCAAACTCGATGTGAAGATGATTTTTTTTAAAATTCATGATGTTTTAAATAAAAACATAATTTTTTTAATTAAAATATTTTTGTCAAACAAAAATCTGTATTATTGCTAAAAATTGAATGAAATCAAAATCAAAAGTATATAACTGTATGCGAATTTAAAAATAGTGATAAAAATATATTAATTATTTCGTTAGAATTTATTGATTTTATTTATTCAAAGTATAGCCAGAAACAAAAAATAAAATCCTTAAAAAATGTTTTTGAAATAAACTGTTAAATGTTTACACGTCACATTCAATGTTTTGACGATTAAGATTCGTTCGTTAACGTATTTCCTTTTACAAGTCAATCTTTCGTATGGAAAATGTAAAAGACAACCATTTAAAAACGTGAAAAACACGCGCTTTAAATGAAAATTAAAAAAAAAATCTACGTTATTTGGTATTATTCAATATCTGAATATCTCTCTTTTCCCTTTTTACCTCGACGTCATGTCAGCTCATCAGCAAAAATGGTTTATCCGTAACGCTTGCACGGCAGAATTGGTAAAAAGCCCTGGAAAATCAATCTCCATAGCTGTCGCTCTTTGAAAAAAAATGCAAAACGAATTTTTTCATATGGTTAATTAATTTTACACTATAGCGGTCAAGTGCTAGGAATGGACCGGATATAACACTCAGTTATAATTGTTCACAAAATATTTGTATGTAATGTTCGTCTACTTACTCCGGAGTGGTTTTAAATGGAAATATACTATACAACTTGTAAATTAATTTATTTAATTATGAACAACCCATTTTGTTGCACTACTTTCTTCCTTCTCTCTCTTAATTTGATTATTTCTTCTTGAAAATTATCCTGGTTGGCGATGGACTCAACGTTGTATTGGCAGCCGTCCAGCGTATCGAAGAACTTACGATTAAGCGGATTTTGTAAATAGGCGAAAATCAGACTGTGCACGGTCAGGTTGATAGGGCGGATTAGGCAGGAATTTCAATTCCACAGTCCACTAATTTTTGCCGGCTCTGTAATGGAAGTGAGGACTTAGTTATAAAACAACACCTATCCATTTGACCAATAATAGACTTTTTCCTCAATTGCTCCCTTTGACCATTATAGTTGTATAGACTGGATTTTAAGTACTGGTTCCGGAGAAAAAGGTTCAAAAGAAGCTTCCAATCCGGCTCTAATCTCCGGAAGCAGTCCCATTTTAGGATTCGCCGTTTTTCCTCCTTTAGAACTATCAATGTAAAAAGTCCTGTTCTTTATCGGCCAAATTTTTTAAGTAATATTATTGCTCTTTAAAGTTTGATAGTGATAATCCTAGAAATTTTCCTGTCGCTACGAAACGTATCCAATTGTTTACGAAAGTCTCTCAGGGGTACCTTTACCCACAAAATCCCGTGTTATTGGGTTTTTATTTTTTGGGAGTTCTGGAAGAGTGCGGCTCTCGTATTTAATCTTCTCGTTTCAGAAGCAAGCGAACCATTTACAGACGGTACGTTCTCATTTTGACCGACCCTGAATACCGAACAATTTTTCTAATTTGAAATGTATTGTCTCTTATTTCAAATTACTTTTTGTCATCTTTCTAGTATCATATCTATATAAAAACTCCTATCTTTTGAGACCAGGAGCGTTTGAACACGTTCAAAACATTTAAATATTTGCCCATTTAAAAAATTTTGTAATGACCGAAATAAATAGTAGTCACAAGGTGAAATGTCCGGAGATTATAGCGGGATGTGACAAAATTTCCTAATTCGGATTAGTTAATACTTGTTTGGTCCTCAAAGCAACGTGAGGGCGGACGTTGTCATAAACGAAAAACTACCTTTTCTGTGGTGACAGCTGCTTTTGCTTTATAAGGTCTAAATGGGTTAGTTGTTCACAGTACAGTTCACTATTAATCGTTTGCCCTGTAGTAAGAGCTCAAAATGCAAGGGGCCGGACTTGTCCCACCAAATGCACATCATGCTTTTTTTCCGTGCATTTGGTGTTTTGGAACAACTGAGACCCTTGATCGGGTGGGCAATAAACGTTTTGCGGGCTACTTTTTTTGTATGTGGTCCATTTTTCATCACCTGTTACCAATCTTTGAAGAAATGGATCGTAAGAGAGTCGACAAAGGAGTGAAGGGCAAATTGATACGCGATCCTCCAAATCCCTTTTGCTGAGTTCGTGTGGAATCCGTGTAGCGTACTTTCGAACAAGCCCAAGCCTTTGGATATGATTTCCGATGGTTGTGTAGGAAACATTTAATATCTCTCCTAGTTCTAGAACCGTCAGAAAGGGATTTTTTTTCTAGCATATACCGCAATACCTCGTTGTCAGCCTCAGAAGGACGTCCAATGAGCTCATCATCTTTTCGATCGATAGTTTCACCTGCCGTTCATATTTATTTGGTATTTACAACTACAAGTGATGTATTAAGTAAATATGTTCGTATATGTTGAATTATCGTTTGAGGCTCTTGTAGGAGAAGTTGCCCAGTGGTAACATTTCTTCACACTGATAGCTTGTTCAATCTTCACACAGTGAGAAGGTCTCGGGGCCACTTTCGCTTCAATCGTCTTGGAGGATTTTCAGGTAGGGTTGGAAGTGATAAATTTCATAGGAATAGATTACTGTGTGTGTTCAGTGATTGATGAAATTTTTTATATCGGGTTTTGATGAGTTCATGTACAAACGGGATGTGTAGGTCTTTATGGATAGTGTAATTTGAAACGTAAAAAGGAGCATTTATAATTTGACGGAGAATTTTAGATTGGTTTGATTGGAGACGCTGGGAATTGGAATCCTTGGTTGAGCACCACACTTCACAACCGTACGCCCAGAGAGGTCTAATCATTGTCTTGTAAATTAAAAGTTTATTTTCATGGTCTAATTTTGATCGTGAGTCAAGGTTTTTAACAATTTATAACGTCGTTTGTTTGCTGTCTTTTCAGTCTTGTATGGGGATTCCAAGTCAGTCGTTTATCCATGAAAAGTCCAAGATAACGCACAAGGTCAATGGTAGGCAATGGAATTCCATTTATACTCACCGCAGGACAGACATTTTTACGTAAGGTAAAATTGATCTGTGTGCTTTTTGTTAGGTTTACCTTTATTCTCCACTTTGTGAACCATATTGTTAATTCATTCAGGTGTTGTTGTAAGTGTTGAGTGTTAATTGAGAGGTCCGAATTGCGTGTAAGAATCGCTGAATCATCAGCGAATGTATGGGTCGAAATGTTAACGTGTGTAGGAATATCTGCAGTGTATATGGAAAATAGAAAAGGGCCAAGTATGCTTCCCTGAGGAACACCCGCCTTTATGCGTATATAAGGTGAGAATTCAGTTCCCTGACGGACTCGTCAAAATCGATCCGTCAGATAAGATCTCAGTATAAGATAGTACGTATGAGGGAGGATGTTCCTCAGTTTCCAAAGCAAGCCCGAGTGCCAGACTCGATCGAAGGCCTGTTCTAAATCAAGAAAGACACCCAAGCAATGCTGTTTTTGTTCGAGGGAAGAGGCTATATTGTCAGCAACACTAAGTAATTGTTGAGTTGTCGAGTGAAATGTGCGGAACCCAAACTGATGATCATCATCTTTTAAAACAAAATTTCCTTCTCAAAATCGAGCAACCGTTGGACTTAAGGAACATTTACAGTATTAGTACGGAACACTGCACACAAATTTTCAGTTGCATTGTCCCGTTTTTGGAATTCATAAAGTAAATAATACTTTCAATGCGTTTCATACAAAACATGATGACGTATTAGATTATACGACAAAGTAAAGAAGTTAAAACAGAATCGAGGAAAAATAATGCCTTTCATTTTAGGCACTAAACAAGCGTATTGTAAACGTAAATAATATAGACAAAAATGTAAGTATTGAGTTAATTAATCTTATAATTGAAAAAGGACATTACTTTCTTGCCAAACCTTTAAATTAACCCCTTTATATTTAGTGGGCTGATTGATCAAATTACTTCTTTCAAATAATTAATCTTTTTATGTAAGGTTTTTGGTTGAAATGAAAAAGTGTCACGTCCGTGATTCGAACCCACGACCTTCGGCTAATACGCCGCTGCTCTACCACTTCAGCTATCGTGAATTCGATCCCCTTGGACAACAACTGATCTCAACCTACAACCGTTCGAATTTTCCCTCTTTTTGCCATTTTGCAAATTTCATTTTAATTATTATGGTCAATTATGACCGCTAAATATACATGGATTAATATGCATTTTTTTAAGAAACTAGCAATAAGTTTGAAACTCTCCCTTATCGTCTCTTGTGGAAAATAAGTGGTTAACATGCTCTGTTTTCCCACTAGCTATTAACAATAACTTAAACAACGGACTTCTGACGAAGTCGCGATAGCTCAAGTGGTTAGAGCGCGGCGTATTGAGCCGAAGGTCGTGGGTTCGAATCCCGCTCGTGACACTAACTTTTTCATTTCAACCAAAAAAATAAAAACTTTAAATTAACCTTCATTTAAATCCTTTTGCTTCTGCCATCTTGGTTTTTGAGCAGACATGCTGTGTGTAGGGTTTTAGTTTAAACAAAAATAACTAGGCTCATATAACGTCCTACTTAGTGCATTTTCGGAGCTTAACGGGCTTTCTCCTCAGAAATGTTAGGGGTTCAAAAACGACTCCAAACAGCAGTCATTTCTGAACCGCTAATATTTCTGGTGAGGAAGCACGATAGACTTCAGAAATGCATTAAATTGGAAATTATATGGACCTTGATGTTTTTATGAGATTTTTTCCTTTGGACTGCATGATGATGAACTTGTAGTTGGATTCTTACTTTCCATTTATCATTTTGCCATCTTCAATGTGTCCATGTTTCTTCACATGCCAAAACGCCTCTGGCAGACCAAATTAGTGATGACAGGCAGACATAGTTTTTGTTCACACTAAAAACTACACACAGCATATAATTCATTATTTTAAACAATTAATACATTTAAACAATTTAATTAATTCATACATTTTAAGAACTTATCATCGGAGTTTTACACTGTCAATTTATATCACAGTGGACCAGTATTTTGTAATATAACTATTATTGGACTATTATGACCACCTTATTAATTTTTATCGTCTCTGTAGATATTATAGCCTGAGAAAATTGTTTCATGGCGGTTGTCTTAAACTATCCAACGTTAGTCCTCATTATCACTAATAACTAGCAGAATTTCTAAGTACAAAAGCCTTTCTAACAATAGTTGTAACCATTTTAGCGTTGTTATAAATGAAAATAGCGTGGAATGCTACTCCCACCATAACAAAACGGAATATTTTTAGAATAAAGCCAGAGGCATCGATCAGCGTTTAATTACCCCGCACTCGAGGTAATTTTTATTATCTCGGTCGTACACATTCCGAGTTCCAGAGGGGGAGATTCTTTTAATAGGGGCGATGACGATATTTTGAGACCGCCGTCTATAAATAAACGGTTGTTCTTCGTTTTCATCTAAAAACGAACTAAGTAGTAGGAAATGAAGTTTGGCGACGTTTATTTATAACCAGCGGAATTGGCGAGCAAAAAAAAAAGAAACCAGAAACGATAAATTCCCAATCTTGTCCATTTATCCAAATGGCGACGTTCGTTAAGAAACTTGGCCGATTGAACGTTTTAAACGTTCCTGTTTGCATGCCACGGCTCTTTTAATCTAAATACTACATCTGACCTTTAGCACTGTTCAGAAAGTACAAAGGGAGAAATGTTAGCAGTAAAGACTGTTATCCTGATGATGTAAAACAAAAATAAGAAGTTCAAATCGTCTAGAAACACGTTTTACATTTTTAACAAAATATTGACTGTAAGTGTGGGACAAAGCTTTACGGAAAAAAGAAAAGAACTTTTTCCCCAATGCTTCCGTGCAAGTTACACAATTATTAAAGTATAAGCCTAGGGATTTTTGCATAATAAACAATCGCGTTAATCACGTCAACGTCTCTTTTTTTTAAGACGTGCTAACTATTCTCATACTGTTTTATAAAGAAATGTCTAAATCCTAATTTATTCTTGCATTATCAAGAATTTTTTTGGGATATCTACTGACTAGGGAAACTGTGATTAAAACCATTAGACTTCGTGGTCCGATTGACCAAATAACCTCTTTCAATTAATTAATCTTTATGTAAGGCATTGGTTGAGACAAAAAAGTCATTGAAAAATGGCAAAAAGGAAGGAAACTTCAAAAGGTGGGTTGAGATGGGAAGTTGGTGTCCGAGTGGATCGAAGTCACGATAACTCAAGTGGTAGAGCAGCGGCGTATTTAGCCGAAGGTCGTGGGTTCGAATCCCGCTCGTGACACTGACTTTTTTTATCTCAACCAATACCTTACATAAAGATTAATTAATTGNTCTCGTCCTCTCTTCTCTCTTCCTTTCTTCTCACCCTCTCTCTCCTCTCCCTCTCTCTCGCCCTCTCCCCCTCTCCCTCTCCCTCTTTTATGTGGTAAGGTAGTGGAAAGTTGAAAAAAATTGACTAATATCTTAAAAAACCTAAATTGACGAATATCTTCAAAATAGAGAACTTTCCGAAAATTTTCTCCTGGACATTTTTTGCCCCAAACGAAGAGTAGAATCAATTTCCTGAGTTTCGTCAGAAGGGACTGGGACACCCTGTATAGTTAATAAATTAAAAAAGGTATTACAGTTTGTAAAATACAATGTCAATGTTAAAAAAAAGTTAGTGCAAACCCTGATATTTCCCTACATAATGTACGGACTAGCTGCCACGAGCGACTTAAATTGCATGCAAATTTATAGATTACAAGTAGGAGTAAATATGTGCATGAGGTATATTTTAAATTTAAAATATGATGATCGCATATATGACAAATTTTCGCAGCTAGAAATTTTAAAAATAAAAGACATGTTGGATTATAAACTTCGATGTACCATGTTTAAAACGATAAAAACAAAAAACCCAGCATATATATGAGAACATTAAATTCACTTCTGAAATACATAATATTAATAGAACATATAAAGATAGATATATATGTAAAAAAAACATAGAACAAAAACATTTAGTAATTCTTTTGTAGTGAAAGGTGCCAAAACGTTCTCTAAACTCCCAAACTGCATGCAGAAATGTAATAAAATAGAAAGTTTTAAAGAACAATTAAAAACTCTGCTACTTTCAAAGTATGTGTAAGATTTAAGATTATGATGTAAGATAAGATAAGATTCTCTTATAAGAGATGTAAAAACTAAGGTTAATTCAATTTAAAACTATGCTTAATTTAAATCATAATACTGTCAGGCATTTTATTATCCCTCTATTAATAAGTAGTTGTAAATACCCTGTAAAAGAAAGTTCACTTATTTTACTTTGTTCTGAAGAAAATTTATGTTTTATTTTGAAAAGCAAAATTTATTTTTTTTTAGTTATTGTTATTTTTCGTTCGCCTTCTTGTTAATATGTAAACAGATTATGTAATATTATACAATGAATTGGTCAAAGTGTAAAACCAAGGAATATTTTTGTTTTATGTACTTCTAAAAGATTGAGTAGAGCAATTGTAAAAATAAATCTGTACTTCTCTTTAGATCCTCGAGACCAAATCTTGAGAGATTATGTAAATAAAGCGATATCAATCAATCAATCAATCTCTAATCTCTCTCTCTCTCTCTCTCTCTCTCTCTCTCTCTCTCTCTCTCACACACACACACACACACATACACTCACTCCCCCTCTCCCACACACACTCATTCATTCTTTCTCTATCTACCTCACTTATTAAACTCTTTTTTTTATCGATTGTTCCAGTGGTTAGTTCTAGTTAATAGTATCATTATAGTTAATTTTCTCCTTGGAACTCTTGATCTCTCTCTGAGACCACACAAGGTACGTCATTTTTTGGTTTTTTTGGTTAAGTTGATGATGGTAATTGTTGAAGTACACGTTTTTATGTACACGCAATAAAAACTAATTACTTTTCTGTTTTATGAAAATACTTACAATTGTCCCTATATTAGTTTTACCACAATTCAAAATATTCAGGCAATAGGCCAACTAAGCCCTCAACACTAAATTATCCATAAAATTTGCAACATTTTCTCCAGTTATTTCTTTTAAAAAAAATCTTTTTTTAATATTTTGTACTATATACTTATTAACTAGACAGCTCACAAATGGCTTACAAGACTAATTTAATGACCAACACTGCACAATCCCTCACCACCGAAACCTTCTTCCTGCGGGCAACAACAAAGAAAAATTGTAAGTATAAACACTTCATACCCGCCCCCACAAAGTGCAGATGGATCTTGGGCCAAATTTTATAAAGAAAAGGCCCAAGTTCTGGCACTGCATCTCTCCGCACATTCACATACAAGACCTACAGAACTTAATAACTTTAATATTTACAATAACTTTAACAAAATGAACAGTCCAGTTTTCTTTCTTTCTCTTTTCATTTTATTGTAATAATTTTTAAGTTTTATTAGCAAGTCTGTCTTACAGTCTGAATTTGCTCGCATACTCTACAAATCTATTGTTACTGCAGCCTTAAGCAAATTTTAAACCTCTGAAACAAATGTTAGTTTTCTCCATCTTTACTAAACTCTGAGCTCCCTCAAAAACCAACGTTTCCCCCACAAATTCCTTCGCGTGGAATTTCCAGAGACGTGTCTGGTGCCCCCTGTATCATTTCCCCGTCCTCAAGGACGGTCTATCTCTAGTTTTACATACCTGAAATAGAATTGACCCCAGGATCATAAGAAAAAATCTGTTGAGCAGTAAGATTTTATTAATAAATTAAAGACGAGATATTTATCAGGGAAACCATTTTCTTCAAATATTAGTGATCAGTTCAGCTTTGTACTAACCATTTAAGAATGTAGACTTAGCCTAAATGCAGGATGGTATCAGATTTATTTTGCAAAACAGAAGACAGCTTCTACGTATTGTATATAATACGCAAATAATAAGCTTAAGGGATGTGGGTTTTAAATAGCAGTGTATTTTTCAATGAAGTATCGATATTGAGGGTCAATTTATTATGGAATAATTATTATAACTCAAAATACTGTCATCGCTAGAGAAAAATGAAAATGCGTGAGGGAAAACATGTATTGTTATAAAATTACAATAATTGGAAAGTAGAAGATAAATGTTTTTGTTTTATTTTTAAGCAATTAGGTTTCGTGGTCCGATTGAAGAAATAAATTATTTTCAATTATTGGGTTGTCCGGAAAATAATGCAGGATTTTGGTATTAACCAAAAAAAAAGAAACTAGTTACTTTAAAGCAATGTTCTTTAATCAAAATAATTTCCCATACTCTCAATACATTTCTCCCAACGTGTTGGTAACTTATTAATTCCGTCTGAGTAGAATTCAGAATTTTTAGAATTGATAAAGTCAATAAATGCATTTTCCAGTTCCGTTTGATTTTTGAATATTATGTGTTGTAAGTAGTGGTCCAGGTGTCTAAAAAAATGGTAGTCAGTAGGCGAGAGGTCCGGAGAGTAGGGTGGGTGAGGCAAAGTTTCATAGCCAAGCTCCAATAATTTTTGTGACGTTACACGTGACACATGTGGTCGAGCGTTGTCATGCAACAAAATGGGCCCTTTCCGATTGACCAAAGAGGGCTTCATTACTGCCAATTTCTGATGCATGGTATTAATTTGGTTACAGTATGATTCAGCATTGATGGTTTCGCCAGGATTTAAGAAGCTGTAGTGTATTAAACCAAATGAAGCCCACCATACCGTAACCATTACCTTTTTTTGATGAGTTGGGGGCTTTGGAAAATGTATTGGAGCTTCTCCTTTGTCGGGCCACTGTCCAGAACGTCTAGTGTTATCGTAGAGAATCCACTTTTCGTCACATGTAACAATTCTGGCCAGAAATGGGTCATTTTTGTTTCGACAAAGAAGTGATGCACAAACATCAAAGCGCTGATTTTTTTGGCGATCGTTTAATGAGTGTGGAATCCAATTTTCGAGTTTTTTCACTTTTCCAATCGCCTTGAGGTGGTCAGCGACGGTCGTTTTACTGACTTTGAGTTGCTCTGCAAGTTCTCGAACAGTTGTTTTGGGGTTTTCTTCCACCACTGATCGCAGAACATCATCATTAAGAGAGGAAGGCCTTCCACGACCTTCTTCATCTTCAAGGCTGAAATCTCCCTCCCGAAATTTTTTAAACCACCTTTGCACAGTGCACTCATTAACACAACCCTCGCCCCAGACTTGGTTAATGTTTCTAGCCGTTTGGGCTCCGCTTCGGCCGAGTTTAAACTCGTAAAAGAAAATCGTACGAAATTCTCGCTTTGACATTATAAGGATGACTGAATTATTTCCAAGTAGCGGAATGCTACAGAGGTAAACAAACAATATCATTTGGAAGAGGATTAATAAGTGTTGACATTCATACAAATGAGTAATCCTGTAAACGTAAACAGAATATTTTATATAGATTTTTTTTTATGAAAACTTAAAATCCTGCATTATTTTCCGGACAACCCAATAATTAATCTTTAAGTGAGGTATTGGTTGAGATAAAAAAGTCAGTGTCACGAGCGGGATTCGAACCCACGACCTTCGGCTAAATACGCCTCTGCTCTACCACTTGAGCTATCGTGACCATGATCCACTCGGTCACCAACTTCCCATCTCAACCCCACCTCTTGAATTTTTGAATTAATTGGAAAGTGGAAAAAACAAGGGAAAATTCAAGAGGTGGGGTTGGGATGGGAAGTTAGTGTCCGAGAGGATCGAAGTCACGATAGCTCAAATGGTAGAGCAGCGGCGTATTTAGCCGAAGGTCGTGGGTTCGAATCCCGCTCGTGTCACTGACTTTTTTATCTCAACCAGTACCTTACTTAAAGATTAATTAATTGGAAATTTATTTTAAAGGTTGCTTTTTCTTACCTTGTTGCTACTTATAATTGCTTTAAACGTTAAACTTTTAATTTAAATATTATTATATCATGAAAATTGCAGGATGAAAATAATTTCGGGATATTAAAAAGGATTCTAACTGTCACGTGAAAAATAATGGTAGGCATTATTAAACTGCTGTAGGGGTTCAATAAGTTCGAAAAAAACGAATAAAAAATCAGCGAGGATTTTTAAAGGCAAGGTTCATTTGCGATAGGAAAAAAATAATGAATGAGTAAAACCAGGGCGGGCCTTTTTACTTTTTTTTTAACTTAGGGTATGAGAGTAGAAAGAGGGTCGGAGGTATGATAAGAAAGTCGTCGCCTTCCGCCAAGTTTAATTTGCCCAGTTATATATCTCGTCCTCGACGTAGACCGGTCGAGTCGGGTCGGAGGGCCATCATAAAAGATCGATGCAGCAGTTCTGTGACTTTTCCGTCTCCCTCTGACATCCTGACATGTCGTTCCCTCTTACAAAAAGGGACTTTTGTCTAAAGTCCATAATTTTCCCCTCAGCACCGCGTTATTTACGAGCATCCTGGCATCGACACACAGGATAGTGAAACCTGTCAATTCACTTTCCCTGATACAAATGTGAACATGCAACACATGTGACACCCTTGACCCACCGGGGTTCTGCTGACTCCCTTTCTTATATACAGCGAGATACCCAGAAATGGGACCAGTGCTTTTCTGGCCACTCTTCACTTCAAATGTTTACACAACATCCCTTGTCGCCGACTTGTGTACTTTTCTGCCGGACGCTTCGAGGTAGGGGAGTTTTTATTGTTGATACATCGAGGAAAACCTCCCTCACTTGATTTTATCAACCGGTCTTACACAATATATATTTATATATATTATATCTTTCCCTTCTATATACCTTCGACAGGATTTATATCTGATATCGTCTTGGTTCTTATCCATATAAGCTTTTAAAAAGGAGGAGATATAACAGATTTTGGGAAGATTTCGTACGTATCGATGACTTTTTTTTACCCTCCATTAACCACAAGTCTACTTTCGCCATTATTTTTTTATCATATATTTTGAAAAATATATATATTTACTCAAAATTAAGCTTTTTATTTTTTGTGTATTTTTTTAAGTTCTAGCTTTAATCGTCCTTGAGATAAACTCTCTTTAGATATGTGTGGTGATTAGTGACCGTTAATCGATATTTCACATAAATTCGCTTGAAGAATACATAGTTGAATGCATTATTTAGAAAGGAAAACTGTTTTTAAATTTAAAAAAATATCATGTCTTTAATAAGCGGTTTCTATGTACATAAATAATTGTAGGTAAATAATTCAAAGTGTTCATTTTTTGCTGGTTATATGGCAAAACATTTAGACGTCCTTCCTTACTCATATACTTATGGTATAATACTACAGACTTTTTGTTTTCAAAGTAAAATGATTTAATCATCTCTTCAGTAAGATTGGAATAATTCTTGTGAGAGAAAAGATTATCGTGGATCCTGGAAAACCTGTTGACGTTTACTACACCTACGAAAGGTATTTTGAGGTCATTGGGGAGGGTGATATGGATAGACAGTAGGGTGCGTTAATAATGATTCTGAGGACTTTAGACCGAAAGAAAACTACATTCATTGGATATCGCTATGTTTAGTTGGGTCCCATTTTTGTACTCTATAGATTTCGGTCCATGTAGTTTAAACAGTAATCGGAAGCGTCTGATTAATTATGTTTATTTATACTTATGTCAAGATTGAACCCAAGGTAGAGCACATATTCGGCTTTAATGATAGAAGTATTTATTTAGAAATCGTGAGATGCGGTCTGGTGTGATGTAGGTTTCAGAAAAACATTTTGTTTATCGTGCCAACGTTTCGATCTTTATTGAGATNAGAAGACAAACACTTTGAGTGAGTAGAAATACTTTGATTGAATATCATTTAAAAAAATATATTTTTGCATTGTATAAATTAACTTTTCCACATCCAAAATGTAATTGCTATATGTAAACAATGTTTGTAAATCCCAGGCCCTGAAGATGATCTCAATAAAGATCGAAACGTTGACACGATAAAGAAAATGTTTTTCTGAAACTTACATCACACCAGACCGCATCTCACGATTTCTAAATAAATATCTCTTTAGATAGCTGTTACTTATTTATTCAAATAGTACTCCGTCGGATTTGACGCAAATGGCCGATTTGGTGTAAAAGAAACAGGACAACTAGAGAAACTACCAAAGCCGTGGTATTTTGTTGTAATCCTAAACTTTACGGTTTAATAAAAAGAGTTAATTTGAACTATAAATAGATGGTGGTTATGTTTTTTTAAATTTTTTTTAATAAATTGCTTTTTTAAGAAACATTCCGTTGAAAAATATTTTCCTAGGACAAAAATGACTTTGGTATGAGCAACGCTGATTTTATAAATTTGATTTAGGTAGAAAATTATTATTTCTGGATATGTCAATAATATATTCGTAAGTTGTTTACTTTTAGGACCAAACGTAAATTACACCATGACAGAGAAAATTTACCAGGTGGAAACAAATGTACAATTTAATACATAACGAAAGAAAACGATTTTACTTAACTTACGTGCGCTTTTATTGTCGTGTTATTGCAATCGGCTAAGCCCTATCTGGCTTAGGTTTGCCTTTTATAACATTTTACCAGTGTCGAATTGCCTTTTTTTTATCTCAGAAAGGCAGTGAATCAAAAGTTAATGAACAATTTATAAAATTTGGTTTTGTGTATATGCGATTTAACCCAAACGTTTGTTTATTATATTGAGTTTCCTTTGTTTATTTTCTATTTGCACTGAAATGAGAAAGATTAAAAGTTTTGCATACTTTTTCAGCAATTATAATTTTAAACGTGCTCTTTTGTCGAGCCCTTGTCTAAACGAAAAAGGGGGGGTGTTATCGAATTAACAATCGTTATTAACCTTTAACCGTTGACAGTAAGCCGTTTTACAAACGACACCGAAATAATTAATTAAAAGAGGAGCAACTTAATAGGAGCCCAAGGGCTGATATGCCTGCTGCATGACCTTTCGTTTAAAGGGTGAAACTGCTCGATAAAGTTCAATTGGAAAATCGCAATGAAACTGCGCGTGATCACGACATAGCGCCAGTGAGTTATGCGAATTCCTTCGCTAATTATCGTTAATTCCCTTTTTCCACCCCCGGTGTTTTCTTTTAATTCGAACACTGTGGGATCCGACTGATTGATTACGTTTCACGGCGTGCTCTGCCTAAAATATAGTTGTACAGACGATTTTTGTCACAGAAGAAAACAGATTATCTTCGCTGTCTATGCACTTTTCATCAAAGTTGATGTCTTTTTAAAATTCTACGTTAAATTGACTATTTAATCCACTGCTAGCCTCTTCAAGACCCTCGAGGAGGTTAAATAATTATAAATCATCATTAAAAAAAGCTTCATTAATTGGATAGTTCACTAATCGCTTGAAATTTATCAGCAGAAAAATATTATCGGGGGTTTGGCCTCCAAACTTTATTTATTCACGGATCGAAATCCATTATAAAAAATACATTTTACAATAACAACAAATATAAATAATATATGTAAAAATACAAATAATATATATAAAAAGAATAAGGACGTATATACATGGTAATAATATAAATGGTAAATATAAATGATAAATATAAAAATACAATTAAAGAGTAAAAACTGAACAACAAAAATGAAAGACATAATTACTAACCAAATAAGGCAGAGGAAACAAAATAAAGCTGAAAGACAATTGAAACTACAATAATTAGGTACATATTTAATGAAAATAATGCTCTTTGTAAATATATAATAAGACTAGAGTGCGAGAATTAGTTGAACCAGTAAATGAAATAAATTGTAATAATTTTGTACAGTATGAAATATAAAAGCATTCAACTAAGGTTGTAGGATAAGGTTTTTCACAGATTGCACAGAACTATTGAAGAAGTCAATGCTATTGCAGATGTTGTTACTCTTGATCATCATTCTGTGTAGAGGAGAAGAGAGCATGTAGTTAGAGCTTTGGAATTCAATATAAAATAATTTATAGGTTTTAAGAGAGTACGAAGGGACATGTAGCTGTAGTTGAGAGAGGAGATAAGGACTATCAATGAGATTGTTTAATAATTTAAATACAAAAACAATATCAAAGTAATCCCTTCTTAGTGCCAGTTCGAAAAGTTTAAATTCAGAGCGGATTCCAGGGTAGGCAGAATTCGGAGGAAGATTGAGTTTGTAGGAAAGTTTTTTTAAAAATTTGTTTTGTACAGATTGAAGAATTTTTTGATAATTTAGATAGAATGGGTTCCAAACAGGTGTAGCATATTCTAGTATGGGTTGTACAAAAGCTTTATAAAGATGGACAAAACATAGAGGATTTTTAAATTCATAGGTGTTCCGGATGATGAAACCTAGCATCTTCATAGATCTATTTTTTATTGAAGAAATATGTTCTTTAAACTTGAGCTTTTGATCAAAAAGTACACCAAGATCCTTTACAACCTCAACTCGCGTTAAAAGAGCATCGTGGAGAGTATAGAGATAAATAAAAGGTTGTTTCTTATGAGAGAATGTAATTGTGTAGCATTTGGAAACATTAAGAGCAAGTTTGTTATTGGAGCACCAGGTTAGCACGTTATTGATAGAATTTTGTAATTGTAAGCAATCGGAAGGAGAAGTGATTATGGAATAGATTTTCAGATCATCAGCAAATAATAAAAATTGTGATTTAGCATACAATCCTTCGAGCTAAAGCCATAAAAAACACATGCCTGATCTCATGTCCCTAACAGAGCCCTACATAAAATTTTATTCATCCTGTTCATCTCCAATGCTCAAAATCTTTGCAAGAATGTCCCAAATTACCTTTTCTGACAAAATGATAAGCCATCTGAAAAACCTGTACGCGCGCTCTTAATTTATATCTCAGCAAATTTTTTTTTGCTGAAATAATTATTTTAAAAAGGTCGTTTTGTTTCACTTGAGATTGTTCGAAATATTTCCGCGCTTTGTTAAGAAAGGATATAATTGAATTGTATATATTATTTATTGCTATGTAGTATATTGTGTATCTATTACGGAAAAAGGAGGGCCGGAATGAACGATAACGTACGACCCGATAACCGGCCGTTAAAGGCTAATGTGAGGACACTGGAAAATTTAATAGAACATTAACAACAAGTGTATCCTCCTGGAGGTAGGGGCGGTTATTAAAGTTGTCCGCCCGACGGTAAATTGCCAACAATTCCTGTGCAAACCGGATCTCCAAAAGACGATCCCGTGCCGATTTTGGACAAAGTCCATTAGAAAGTTTTGCTTTAATGAATCAAGTTGTTTGCATTTGATGTTTATTGTGGAAAGTCGTGGGTCGGGGCGAGGGCGAATGGGGTAATGGGGGTTCTCTTCGTATTAAGTGGAACCATCTTGGCATGACCTCGTGACAAATTGCCGAATGAACTTGCAGCTCGGTGAGGTCTCCAAATGGACAACTAACCACTCTATGAATTTAACTTAATCCCATTAAAAAGCTTCTGTTTTCCATTTAGTTTTGCCTGGGAGTGCGTGCAGAGGGTCTCGCGGCATGATTTATTCGCGGCGGAGAAAAGTAAATCTTCGCTTCGTGACGTGCTTCGTAGATTACTCGGGGAACAATTGGGATTTAGTAGAACTGAGGGGAATTTCAGGGGAGGCTCTCTATTTGTCAGAATGCGCAATAACGTAAATACAGCAGAATTGTAACCACGCCTATTCCGGGACTTTGAAATATTTCGTAACAACGAGGAAAAAGCATTCCATGGCTCACCAAATCGTTCAGATAACATTATTCATTCTGCCCTCTACCTGATCACTTTCCATCATAAACTTTATATAAACCGTCTCCAAACTTGTCAAACTTAGTCCACATCACACAAAATTTGGAAACAACGAAAAAGTCACCCCTTAATTAGCTTGCTGTCTTTAATGCCAAAAAAAGTCTGCTCTCGTGGTTTCTTGGCCATTTCATAGCCATTGATATATGAAATCTTATATCAATGGGGGTCATTGTAGCTAGACGACGAAGTCTGGGCATCATCCAACAAGTTTTAATATTCCTGCCGGTCCGGGCTTTAGGGGTTGATACGCTTACGCTATTTCTTCACTGTTTATAGAGCTTAACGAGGCACTTGCACAACCATTAAAGATGATGAAAATTCGTACAAACGGCAAAAATAACAACTCGCCGACAGGCCAACAAATCTTCTCGATTTATTTATGGTTTTGATTAATTATTAATATCTGTTGTTATTCATTAGTTTTCATATTATTAATAACTTCACTAATTTCGTGGTCCGCTTGACCAATTAAGGTTTTTAGTTGAGATAAAAAAGTCAATGGCACGAGCGGGATTCGAACCCATGATCTTCGGCTTGATACGCCGCTGCTCTACTACTTGAGCTATAGTGACCTCGATCCATTCGGACACCAACTTCCCATCTCAACCGCACCTTTTGAATATTCCCTCCTTTTTGCCATTTTTCAAATGTGTAATCGGATTGGATTCTCGACGACAAATGAAATGGCCACGGAGAGTTTTAGTGAAGATATACTTCATTTAACTTATTTCATTGGTCAATTGGACCACGAAATCTAATGAATTTAATAAGTAAAACGAAGTATATCTTCACTAAAACTCTCCGTGGCCATTTCATTTGTCGTCGAGAATCCAATCTGATTACACGACATTTGAAAAATGGCAAAAAGGAGGGAATATTCAAAAGGTGCGGTTGAGATGGGAAGTTGGTGTACGAGTGGATCGAGGTCACGATAGCTCAAGTGGTAGAGCAGCGGCGTATCAAGCCGAAGATCGTGGGTTCGAATCCCGCTCGTGCCATTGCCTTTTTATCTCAACAAAAAATCTTAATTAATTGTAATTATTAATAACATTGTACGTATTCCCTGTTTTAAAAATAAATTATTTTATATAAAATCAAAATTAATTCGGAATTTCCACCATTGCTTTATCTTTCAAAACATCATATTAATAAGGAAGAAACGACGTGTCATTTTCATTCTATTTATCTCAATTTCAATATGAAATTAGATACATAACAACGGAATGTTTTAATTTGTTTTTATTGTGAGAATAATTGGGGTTGAAATTATATTAAGCATGCAAGTCAATGAACTATACTGACTGTCAGTTCAATACACTTTCATCTATAGTCCTACCAGGCAACAATTGAAATGTCTATACATTTCAGACAACTTATTTATATTTTTAATTCTATTGATCCAATTTTATTATTATCTTCGAGAAATGACTCAACTAAGTAGGTGCTTTAATGGTCTGTCTGTGAGTCAGTAAACAGCTGAGAGATCAGTCTGGATGGGGTCCAAAAATATTTCAAATGCTGGCAGTCACTGTGTTGGCCCCCCTTCGGCTAGACGGCCTAACCGTACTGGAAATTTCTATTGGGCCAGGTGTAATATCAAATTGAATTTTACCATTACCGATAATGTGAAAAATGATTTAAAACTGTAGAATAACGATTTTTATAAATTTTGTATAAACTGGTGAAACTTATAGATAATTTTGCAATTTCACAACTTGTACTAACCCAGTGATTACCTATGCTATTGCAGAGATGAAACAGTTGCTGCCGTTCTTATTCCTCATCCACTGCATACTCTGTGAGCAGAAATTCGCAATCGAACCGCAAGATCAGACAGCCACCGTTGGAAGCAGAGTAACTCTACCCTGTAGGGTTTTAGGGAAGGTTGGCAGGATTCAGTGGACGAAAGATGACTTCGGTCTTGGAGAGCACAGGTCGCTGCAAGGCTATGATAGATACAATATGATAGGAAGTGACGATGAAGGTAAATTAAATTGATTTTTCAGATAAATTATAAAGCATTAAACTTTCATATTTCTTGCTATCAAGGGTGGCCACATTTTAAAACCTTAAAAGTGAAAACTTATTTTGTGATTTTGTTTAAGGTGACTTCTCATTAGAAATATATCCAGTGATTCTGGATGATGATGCTCAATATCAATGCCAGGTGGGGCCTGGGCAAAATGGAGAAGAAGGAATACGATCTCGATTTGCTCATCTCACAGTCTACACACCTCCAGAACCACCTAAAATAGTTCAAGGGGAAAAATTACTCACGACTGAGGACAGAGAAATAGAGCTGGAATGTGTTTCTCTAGCTGGAAAACCACCAGCAGAGGTAAATAATTAAAACCTTTTAGAAATTTTTTGTTAAATTTTCGGATTTATCAAATCTTTAATGTTTTTCTCTAGATTACATGGATTGATGGCCTTGGCAATGTGATAAAAGAAGGAATAGAGTACATTGTAGATGAAATGCCTGATGGTAGAAGATACAATGCAAGGTCCATTTTGAAACTCACGCCGAAAAAGGAACATCACAATACAACTTTTGTATGTCAGGCACAAAATCAAGCCGAAAGGACGTATAGAAATGCTAAATTAAGGCTGGAAGTAAAATACGCACCGAAGGTGACTGTGAGTGTAATAGGAGGAGCAACAAGACTGACTGAAGGTGTAGATGTGAGACTCAAATGTTCAGCAGACGCCAATCCTCCAGATGTTACGTACAGGTGGTACATAAATGATCGACTCGTCGAAACAGACGCAACGACCGAACTGCATCTTGTTAATGTGACAAGAAGACAGCACGATTCCATAGTTAAATGTGAAGTGCAGAACGCAGTAGGAAAAAGTGAAGAATCGGAAACATTAGATATTAGCTGTATGTCAATTTAATTATTATTTTATAGGATTTTCAGATGATTTAGTTTTTTTTCTTCTTTGATTTAGATGGACCAAGGTTTAGAAAGAAGCCTCATAGTATACAAGCAGATCAAGGGTCAACCATTACACTGACATGCGATGTGGATGGAAATCCTCAACCTGATATTGTTTGGCATCACGAATCGACAAATAGGGTAACTACATAAATCCATTTTTATTTATTTATTTTACGGATGCAAATATATTATACTAAAACATATGTCTACAGGTTGCAGGAACATCAGCCAATTTGAGCCTTAACGTCAATTCAGAAACAGCAGGAAGATATTACTGCAAAGCCACGGTTATCGGTTTTCCTGAAATTGGAGCGGAAGCCGTTGTTTACGTAAAAGGGCCACCGCAGATCATATCTCATCGGTCTCAATTCGGAGTTCCTGGGGACAATGCCAGGGTCGATTGTACAGCATACTCTGTACCTCCACAGACCAAAGTATTGTGGAGCTTTAAGGGTGAAGACATCACCGCTGATAATTCTCATGAATATTCTGTAAGTGTCTATGAAAAAAATAAATAAAATAGATCAGTAGTTACTGTATAAATATTCTGCTTTTTTAAACTATTAATTTAATATTTCTAGGTTCTTGAGGATCCACTCAGCGAAGGTGTTAAAAGTACATTAATTATCAGAGAATCACGCCAGGACCATTTTGGCATCTACAATTGTACAGTTGTTAATGCTTATGGTCATGATACCCTAGAAATAACCCTTAAACCTCAAAGTAAGTGTTTATTTATTTTTTTAATCATAAAAGAATTAATCTGTGAGTGGTGTGTTTTAATTAACTTCATTAATTTACAGAGAGCTTCCCATTATTGCTCATATTAACTGGTGTTTTGGGAGGAATTGTGATAATAATTGCAATAACAATGGTAATAATCCTTTGTCAGAGAAAAGTCAAGAAACCTCCAAGTAAGCTACTCATAAAATAAAATTTAATACATATATATTTTAAGCAAAATCTTAATTTTTCGTGTTTTTCTCAAGCAGCGTTCACCACAAATGAACAAACAGATGTGGAAAAACAATGTAAAGAATCCGACAGATCTTCGAATATATCGGACATCAAGTTAGAATTGAGAACTGGCTCTTCAGTGAGCAACGTTCACTGCGAGCTGGACTATCCGGGTGGAGGGGGCTCCGAGACCGGCAGCGAAAGTGTCGTAACACGCATCGGCGTACCGCTGGCTGGACCAGTACCTATCGACCATAGGTATTCGAATAATAGATTTTCAAGCGGAGACTACCCGGATCCAGTGTTCCCTCCAAAAAATGTGAGTTACCAGGCATATTTAGTTTAGTAAAAATGTTGCTTTATTGTACATAGAAAACGATTTATTTTTGTAAGATGGATTTGGATGACAAGAAAAATTTTGTCAAAAATTCAACCATGGGAAACCTTAAAGCCTAACTATGAAATTTCATATCAGTTTTTTTAAATAAGTATTATTTTAATTACAATATTAAAGTTGTAGGTTTTGTTCTCTTGTACAGAATAATTAGAAATTTCAACATTCTAACAAAATTGTACAATAACTTTTGCCTTATTACAACTACCTTAAATTTTAATAATATAAATTTAACATTCCTTTTCTGCTATTAAATTGATAGAATTAAACAATTATCATCATTAATTGATTGTTCATAATTAAGAGATTTTGTAATTAAAATAATTCATTTGAACTGAATAAGATGATTGGGATAGTTGAATTTTATAATGTAGTCAAGTGCTTCATTTTATTTTTCAAATATTGATTTTTTTTTATCAAGTCCAATCTTTTTTAAATGGCATTGTTTTGTCTTTTCAAACAGTGAACTATTTCAATTTAACGTTCATTGAAGATTTTATTACTTTAATTGCACCTTAAAATTTCATGTTCAAAAAATTTTTCTCAGACTTACGGCAAATGAAAATAAAATATATTCAACTCAACCCAACTTGATATTATTTTATGAAAATTAGTAAAAATATAAAAACAAATAGGCTCATCACTTGTGGGAGCAATCGCAGAAAATTATTTATTAAAAGAGTTAAGGTCTCCCCTCTGTGTTTGGTATAAAAGAGTGTTCATTGTTTAATTATTTAAGATAATGCATGTGTGTGCTTCTTCAGCTTGCCTAGTCTCTTTTGGTTTTAGTAAAGCATGATTCTGGACCTCTTAACAAAACAAATCTAAAATGTCTTACTCGATGTTTATTAATACGCTTCCTTCTTAAAAGTAACCTGTACAAAGTTCATTATGTACAAAGATAATAATACACTAAAAGCTTAACCAACCTCTTTTGACAATCCCACTTCTTGCACATCCTCAGCACTAAGCACCCAGTTAACACTAGCTGTACTTCAACCCTAAACAAACTTATCTGCAAACATTTGTCTTTTGACTTGCTACTAATAAAAAACAAAAAAAAAGCTAACAAGATAAATAAAGGAGCATGGTTTTGGGTTTTTTGCGTGGTGCACGGTGGAGAAAAGTGTGTGCTTCAAGGAAGAGCATGGCAATAAAATGCAGGAAACTGATGCTGAGACGTTTACAGGATGGGCAGAACAACAACGGTTACGTTCCTTATGTGGACTACACTAGAGATTATACCCCTCCAGCCCCTACGACGATGGCAACCTCTACCAGCCCAGGGGTGGATCCAAGGTATTCGGCCGTGTACGGTAATCCCTACCTGAGGACGACAGGGACTCCTACACTTCCTCCTCCTCCCCCTTTAGCCCCTGCACCGCCCCCGTATTCAGCAAGAAATGGGTCCATCCCTCACCGGCCTTCAAATACATCCCATTACATAACCAGCCAACAGGCTGTTGTCAAAAGAGGATCACTAGCTACCCATGTATAAATATCGCCCAAAGTGTTCAAGTTACAAAGTTAACTGGTGTACTTAGTGCTCAGTGATTTGCCTTAATTTGGAACAGTGAACTCATTTAAGAAACAATAACAAATATAAACAATACACGCCGAAGTTCGTAATTTCGAAAATGAGGTGTTTAAGTTTTATCAAATAAAATGAGACTGATATCGCATTAAACGGTTTTTGTAATTGATTTCTTTAGAAAAAATTCTTATTGTTTCAATTTTTTGATATGTGCAAACTTGTGTTACACTTGTTTTGTGTAGATTAATATTTCAATGTTTTCATTTAATTTAGATTCCATTTATATAAATATAGTGTAAATTGTGATGAAATTACCATGAAAAGTTCATTGTAGTTTTGTTTGGAAAAATATTTCTACAATTTACTTTTAAAATTTTTGACTAATGAGCTTTGAATTTTGAAGAAGCACAATATGACTTTCTAATACATTGTACTTAGTTTCTTTTTTAATACTATGACAGGTGTATTTTTGTAAAAGTGGAATAATTATTAAAAAACAAAAAAAAAACATGAAAGATCTCTTAGATCAAGCCAAAGATGTTAAAATTAATCCAACCACATAGTACTTCGTATCAAAAAAATCATGTTCTAGACTTATTGACATATCAAATGATTTTTAGCTTGGAGGTCCATTTGAAATTCTATATTCCAAAAAATGTTATTACCAGTTATTTTACTGGAAATGATAAAAAACAATGTACAGTTATCTTATTTCTTCTCTTTACTTTTTTTATTTTATTATTATGACTCTGTATTTATTTTTGATTAATAGCTTTGTAAATGTAATTACTGTAAATAGTTTGTTATAAGTCAATGTATATATATCTAAGGAGTCAGGATAAATTTATGGATAATAATGCTGGCATTTTTTTATTGTTAGCTTAAGAATCCTGCCTCAAACTTCCTTAATGTGAGAACTGTGATTTTTACTGTTACTTCATTATTTGATAATATAAAAAAAAGAATTAGTTAAAAAGTTATATATAAAGAAATTGTTTATAGTGTATAAATGTAATTTGCTATTCTCTGTGTACATCTTTATAAAAAATATTGAAAAAAAACTAAAAAATTAGCAGATTTCAATTTATACACCTTCCAATTGCATAGTCTTATAGATATAATTATTGTTTGAAGGGAAAAACTGTCATAATCAAAGTTGTAGATTTTTCAATGTATTTTTTTAAGGAAATCAATGTCAGGCCTAGTTACTGTCCTTTTTGCCTTATTTCCCCTATAATTTTGTTCATTTCTTTTTTGATTTATTATCTTTTTTTAATAAGTAGTTTGCACAATGTTCTTAAAAGAATATATAAACTATTCTTTTATAGAAATAAAAACTCTTGCTCAACTTCTTTCCGAATCCATTTAGAACCAATTTTATTAGTGGTATGATTATTAAATTTTGTGGCACTTCACAGCAAAAATAAAATTTATTTGATAATTTAAAAAAAAAAAAAGAGTAAACTGTATGTTTCGCCGTGAATGTTAGCTTTGACTTAAAACTAGAGAACGAGTATGTTTCCATTTAGTTGAGCAGGATGAAAGATAATTAATAATAATATTGTGCCATTATTGAGTATGTGAATTGGTCATGTATAGTATAATTTGCAAGCTCATGCAAAATCTCCTCAACTGAGGTAAAACATCAGTATTTTTATATTCAGGTTAAAAAATTATAAAGATTAAAAAAAAACACTAGCAATACATCCCCCGTCCTATCTTCCATATCATTCTTCTCCTTACCTTGAAATGGAAATATTTTCCATATTATTTGATGTAATTAATGTAATGTTTTATATAGGTATTATCTTACTAAAAAAAAAGTTATTTAAAAAAACTGCAAGTGCTCACAAAAATCCCACTATGTATTTGTTAATCGCTTTCTTATAGAAAGACGTTATAACAATCTGTGCAATGATTACAATCTTAACGAGAAAAAACCTGCAATTTAATGTAAAGATTTGTGTGTCAGTCAGTGTAGGCCTACTTATTGATTTGCAGTTGTATAATAAATTTTCATTGTACTATCATTTGTTTTTGTTTATATTCCTAGATATCATTTTGATCTTTTTTTTTTTTTTTCAAAAATAACAAATGTATATGATGGGAGATATATGCTATCTATACATAAAGCTATATACCATATGTTTCTTTTTTCATCGCAACAGCAAAATAAACCTGTTGCGTTGATTATTGGTACGGCCATGCACGTATGTACTTTTATTTTGCAACGCAACGTAAAAAAAAAAAAAGGGACCTGTTATATTATTATTTTATCATTTTTTGTAATGAATAGGCTAATGGTGAATTCAATACTAATATAAAGTACATATAATGAAAATTAAAACGAAAATGTTAATTTATGGCTTTAAACTGAGAGGTAAACTACTTTTAAGTCCCTTGAACTGTTACTTAAGTGAGAGTAAAACAATCTGGTACCCACAAGATTCATTAATTTAAATGAGGTGTTCAAACAAATTTCCTTCTGCACTAACCAATAGCCCAGCTGATCATAAAATGGTCCCTGTGCTTTTCAAAACCATTAGGATTACTAAAATGAAACTGATTAAGACCGAGAGAGAGAGAGAGAGAGAGAGAGAGAGAGAGAGAGAAACAAGTATTATGTGATGTTGCGACTTAAAATTAAACACACTGTACTACTAAGATATACACTGAAGATGGTAAAAATACTGAAACATGTCACAAAACAAACACCAACCCAACGGGGTAGTAGGCAGATCAAGATGATCAGTAAGGTTCTTGGCACAGCGAAATAGAGTATTAATAACTGGGGCATGAAACAATTCCTTAGGGAGTGGAATTTATCCCCTGGACACAGGCAATCGAAAGAGTTTGTTAAGGCGATCAAACCAGCAGAATCGAAATGGCTATTCTCTATCTCAAGGAAGGGAATTAGGAGGCTGATAGATATTCTGATCCTACCAGATCCCTTTTGCCGTTTTTGCGAAATAAAAGAAGAAATGGCAAGGCACTACCTCGCAGAGTGTCAAAGGTAAAGGGAGTGGTGCAGGAATCTACATACCTATATTAGGAATCAGCATCTCCTCCCCTCTTGGCAATAACACCTCCGTTTTTCAGGCGGAAATCTGGGCCATCAATGTGTGTTGTAGAACACTGATGGAAAATAAAATTATGGGAAAAGATATTAAAATCTCTTCTGACAGTCAGGCTAGTCTTAGGGCATTACAAAAAGATTTGTCAACCTCATGACTGGTGGAGGAAACTACAGATCTTATCAATAGGATCTCTTTCAGGTTTGGGAACAAGGTAACCCTTGTTATACCTGCATGTGAGGTATACCTGCACATAAAGGACACCAGGGCAATGAAAAGGCGGATGGCATAGCCAAAGAAGGTTCTAATACTGCGTTTGTTGGGCCACAGCCGGTATTACCTCACTCTATGAGCACAGCGAAAGAGAGTATCAATAACTGGGGCATGAAACAATTCTTTAGGGAGTGGAATTTATCCCCCGGACACAGGCAATCGAAAGACCTTGTTAAAGCGATCAAACCAGCTGAATCGAAATGGCTATTCTCTATCTCAAGGAAGGGAATTAGGAGGCTGATAGGTATCCTGACGGGCCACTGCCCACTGAGAAGACACCTCTTCGTAATGGGTATCCTACCAGATCGCTTTTGCCGCTTCTGCGAAATAAAAGAAGAAACGGCAAAGCATTGCTTCGCAGAATGTGATAGGTATGCTAGGTCTAGATTTGAAATCTTTGAAGGAGAGGACATCATCAAATCACTCCCCGAGATAAAATGGTCCAAAATCTTGGGGTTTGTGAACAAGACCAAGAGGTTTATGCAGGACACGTGAGCCGCCCAAGTCCCAGACCTTTTTGGGGTACGAGTCTACCCAGGCATTTAACCCCTCAGGTCTTGGTCCCCCACCCTGCATAAAATATATATATATATAAAGGATCTAAGTACAATAGTGTGCCTTGATGCTTTTATTAAAGAAAAATTTATTGAAGATACAGTTTTACAAACTAGTGTTATTTGTTTATTTTCAAACCACATGAACGAGACATCCATCCAAAAACAAAACAGGAAATTAACATTATTTGTTTCCTTGCAAAATTGATTAAAGGCAAGTATATTCAATGTTTTCCGGCCTCCTGTAGAGGTCAATTCCGTTGTGTAAATTTATAACATTAACACTTATAAAGAGGAAAAAAAAGTGTAATCTTTTGCGGTAATATCATAATCTGCAGTTCTACAACATGCACTATTTTAAATTGCCAAACTGGATAATTACAAATGTTTATAGGATTTCATGCATATTCTTATTGATGATAATCATACTGTATGACCAGGAGATGTCATAGTCCTCGAATAACCATACAGGGAAAACTACAACTTACTTTATTCTCAGACACTTCAGCGACTCTTGGGTGAACTGGAAAGACACTATGAACAGTAATTGAACTGCAAATCGAGCTGCTTCACCATGGGCTTGCAAGCCTGGCCACCATATCTCTACTTCACTGAGTTCCTCAAACTTAAATCAAGTATGTCAGTTTTTGCCTTGTGTTCACGGATAGGTCTAGGCCTGGAAAAGGTTTGGCCTGCGCTGTATACTTCATGGACCCAACTCAATGCAATGTAAACATCCTTGGAGTCACACATTCTGGAGGTGATTCATCCTACCTCATATGCTCCAACTCCCTGAGGGCTTTGGGGCTCTAAAGGTCGGATGTTGATGAATTCTCTCATGTGCTTTTATTTAAAAGATACACTGAGCTAGTGCACCTTCGAAATACAATAGCAGTTGCCTGGTTACCCAGATATGTCAAGCTGAAGGGTACTGAGCAGATGAGGCAGGGAAAGCCGGTATAGCACACCCTCCAAACCTTACTATCACTATTCGACCTGCTGGTGCTAAATGAGCAATATTGTATAGAAAAGATAGCAGTCAGATAATTGGGTCATCCAGGAAGTTCTTGTGCATTAAGAACATCCTAACCTTGCTTACAAGTACGCTGCCCGCATATGTGGCCAGCATGCAGAGAAATGTTGATCAATCTCACTTAATGGAAGGGTGTCATTCCTTGGCTTCGAATAGAGAGCGAATGCGAATATTGAGTCTCCCATAACCCTCAATTAGACTAGTTAATTGTTTATATATTGAGTGAATGGTAGTAAATAAGATAGAGAGGGAGTGTGTGCCCAAGTACTAACTACATACTAACAGGTAGTTAAAAACTACATTTGTAAGAAGCAAAAAAATTATAATGTTATCATGTTTTTGTTGATAAAACTGTCTAAATTTAGTTAATTTCTTTAGATTTCGTTTCTTTGAGTTTGAGTTTTCCAGCAGATTCAGTTGGTTCTAAATTATGCGATGAATGTTGTGATGCATTTGTGGCTACAGATTTTACTGATTTTACAGATTTTATTGTTTCCACTGAATCCAACTTGTTATCTCCAGATTTTCGTTCTTTAGATTTGTCATTTGGTTCTGTTCCAGGCAGTTCTTTGGATGGTGCGGTCATTTTTATTTCTTTTTTCTTTTTACAACACAAATATTTCCATAATTTCAAACACCACAACTCTTTGTGTTTAATTGCTTCCTCTTGTTCTTGTTGTCTGGCAAAAGCCATGAAGACCTGTGGAGTAAAAAGAATGAAAAAAAATTACAAAGTATAGACTAGCAGGAGTGGACAATTCACCTCTTCTAAAGTGGTTTGGGATACAGAAAAGTCCTTAATCAAACCACGATTTTTAGCATACTCCATTTCAATAAATAACTTTGAAACTTTTATGTTTGTAACATGGTAACGAATCTGGTTCAAATGCTCTTCATCGACAACCGAAGTCGGTAATTGGAAGGCAACATATTTCTTTAGTTCATCTCTTTTTTCCAATGGAAATCTTATGATAATTTGATATCCTTTTCCATATCTAAACATTTAAAAATTAGTAGTTGCACAATTTTTAATAAGAAGGCACAAAACTTGTAAGTTGAGGGGAATTTATTAAAAGCAATTTAATAAAACCAACTACTTTTTTGTTGACAATCGTGGTATGCAATATTTAAAAAAAAAATTATGATTGATTATCTAATATAGACTGATTCGTTTGGTTAATTTAATTTCTAGTACAATTAATTAAGGTTTTTAGTTGAGTTAAAAAAAGTCAATGGCACGAGTGGGATTCGAACCCACGATCTTCGGCTTGATATGCCGCTGCTCTACCACTTGAGCTATCGTGACCTTGATCCACTCGGACACCAACTTCCATCTCAACCGCACCTTTTGAATTTTCCCTCCTTTTTGCCATTTTTCAAATGGTGTTCGAATCCCGCTCGTGTCATTGACTTTTTTATCTCAACTAAAAACCTTAATTAATTGTAATATATTAATTGGTCAAGCGGACCACGAAATTAGTGAATTTAATTTCTAGTATTCAAAATTATTTTCCCCATCAATAAAGTCTTCTGCCTTTTTTATGATAATATAATATTACTTTTTCTTTAAATGCTGGGCTGATCCTAAACATTGAAACTGTCCATTGACCATGATGGTCAATTTTGTGCATAACGCTTGGCATTCTTCCATACTGTGTGAAGTCAGAATGACACAAGTGCCACTTTTTATCAACTCTTCAATACACGACCACAGAAACCTTCTGCTTTTTGGATCCATCCCAGTTGTCGGTTCATCCTGAACGATTATTTCAAATAAGTATTTATAGTACGGAACTTTCTTCACAAACCCGTTTACCAAAAAGACAACAGGAGGCATCCCGATAAGTGCAATTGCGGTTGACAATTTCCTTTTATTCCCACCAGACAAATCACCCGCTAGTTTGTGAACAAATTGTGACAGTCCCAATTCGTTGATCATTTCATCAACGGTCTAGATTGAGTTAATAATTACTACTGTTATTGACAAAGCAATTAAATAAATTATTTATACTTTTTATCTAAGACCTTGGTTGAAATGAAAAAGCTAGTGCCACGAACAAGATTCGAACCCACGACCTTTGGCTCAATGTGCCGCTGCTCTAACTAAATAGCTCAAATGGTTAGAGAGCTATTGAGCCGAAGGTCGTGGGTTATGTATACCAAAAAAAAGTAAAGTGTATTCAATGACTTCTTCATCTTAACGAAGACCTTAGAATAAAGTATATATTAATAATTTAAATAATTAATACAGTAAATTATGACTGCTGAAGCAATTAAAATGTGTATCACCTGAGGAACCATAGCACTTGGTATATTTCTAATTTCTGCATACAGCTGTAATGTTTCTTTTACTGTCAAAAGGGGATGCAGAGCATCAAATTGTGGGCAGTAACCCATAACAGTCCGTGCCTTGTCAATATTTGTAGTTACACTGTATCCTTTAATAAAAGCATCGCCACTAGATGGTTTTAACTCGCCGGTAAGCATCTGAAAATATATGTCAGTTTCATGCAACAAAATGCTGACTGATTTTTATAATTCAATATAAATTATATATATATATCAAAGGTATAACATCTACGAACTTCCATCAATTAGTTATTAAAACTTTCATCACGCACAAGAACTTCCATTTAAAGTTTTTAAAAAATTTAAATATTGCTCACCTTAAAAGTGGTAGTCTTGCCAGCCCCATTTATACCCAGCAATCCAAAACATTCACCACTCTTTAATCCCAAACTTACTCCCCTAACAGATGGCTGCTTCTTCCGTTTGTATTTCTACAAAATTGAATGAAATAACATATTTATAAATTTAAGTACTATGACGATGTAAGAAATGTACTATTACTACCTAATGTAATAAACTCACCTTATAGAGGTCTCTTATAATAACCAAATCCTTACAGTAATGATCTTTTACTCTTTCTTGCTCCTTGAGCACATCTTCATCCAGGTCTAGAGGTTTAGTTTGAGGTTTTCTAAAGGTAAAGAACTATTTTTTGTTTTTTTATTAATTTATATTCATTTAATAACAAATTCTTTTCATAGTACCAGATCAAGTAAATGAGTTCTAAATATATCATATTCCAGACAGAGAGTTAATATAAAGAAAACGACACCCAAGAAGAGCAACATGAGGTAATTAACAAAGAGGAAATCCCAATCAAAAATAGATACATCCTTTGCAATATCTACATTGTGACAAAAATAATTACAAAATATCCTTTAATAAACTGTCCGAATTTTTTAACCATACCGTAAAATTCCCGAAGTGCAGCCTGGTTATGATTATGCGATAGCTTGGTTAAGCCATCACCCAAGCAAAATTGGGGAAATATTAAAAATATGTTCTTCAATAGATTATTTGTTCTTCCTATGTTCTAAAATTTCAATTTGTACATCAGTATGACGTATAAAATTCACTTGAGTAATAACACTTACCTTATCATTTTTAAATGAATCCAGAATGAAAGGAACAATTGTTGTAACTACACCTATGAAAACATTACAACATGATAATGCTACAAAAGCAGAAGCTGGAATCTCAAATAGAAAGCTTCCGGTGTACATGAGTGGTATTACAGCCCATCTAACATTTTTAAAAAAGTTAACAATAGTAATCACAAATGACTGAAACATTATTTCTGCACCCTCAGGACAGTAACAAGAATGTGACTCGAACCCATGTTTTGTGCATAAAAATTGGAAATTAATAGTAAATAGTCAACTAATTAAATAAGTATATTCTAGTAAGTAGTCTCTAAGCCCTTTTAAAAGCAATGTGCCTTTTTAGAGACCTCAAAACATTTTGATAATTATACTAGTAACAAAGTTCTAAACTTTAAAATCACAACCCTGAAAAGTTATTTTTTTACAAATTCAGTTTTACCCCAAGGGTGCAGATTTATTTGTTGTCATTCAGGTTTTCAGTAACAGTTTAAGAAAATCATTTTTATTATATTCATATTATACATCATGTTCATTATACATTATTTACCCATAGAGTAATAGAAGCAGAATTATTCCTGGTAAATGTGCTCTCGATACAAACTCTTGATAATTAAATGCAAAAAACAGCAAAATGCATAAAAATGCAGAAATTATGAAGCACAACTGAAAGTCAAAATATATAAAAAAAATATTAGGATTTAACAATCAATACATGAATACTTCTATTTATTGCACTTCCAGCTCTTAATTTTATTAATTTATTTTTTACAATACCATACAAGCTATTTTTATATTGGGTTTACATCTTTGTGTTGAAGTTGGATTAGATTTATATAGGCTCAAATCCGCACATGAACGTACATAAAATCATGTGCCGAGTTGTGCCTATTCGCTTCCCATAGTCCACCGGCAATTCCAGCTTTTGCTATTTACACTAAATTGCCGGCAGACTTGAAAATCACCCACCCCGAGTGTTGGCAGTCTAGGGACAGACCTCAGTCTTATCCGCTCATTCAGCAAGTTGTGCTGGGGGGGGGTTGCTGTCAACAGCTAGGGTCAATTCAGCACCCAACGCATGCAGTTCCAAAACTCATTCATACTCATGTTCATCCTTAAAAACATTTACTCCTATTTACATACCACCTATTCAATTAGGCTGGTGGAGTAATCGATATTCTTCCATTACCCTTTACATATTTATACACCTAATTAAAGGGCAATGGGGTACTCAATATTCCACCATTGACATACAAAAATACATTCACTCTCAACCCAAACTAGGTGAATATACACAACTATTATTGCTACACAGTAGAACAATCCAGTTTCCTCTAAGAATCGGATCACCCAAATACTTACTGCTGTGCTCAAGCACAATTCTCAAATTGGGTGGTATTCTTACACTCTCTCTATATAGAGTCAAGGAATTGCACCCCTCAATCAAGTGGGACACATCGAACAACCTTTCCCTGCATGCTGGATGCAAGCATGGGCTTTGTCCCAAAAGTAATGTCCTTGTATCACCTTGCTTGGCCTATTCTTAACCAGGTGAGGATGACCCTTCTTCTCTATGATCCAGATCATGTGAGGGCCACCAATTGACACAGTGCTCTTGATATGTGAGAGCTTCTCTGTCAACCAGGCCCTTCTTTTCATTATGTTTTTTATTGCATTCTTAGCATCAGAGGGCCGGATCGCAATGGTTAAGTCCGAATGTTGGAACATCCCAGCTTTAGCCGCATCATGTGCCTTTTCATTACCCTCCAGATCTATGGGTCCAGGTACCCAGACAACAACCACCATTTTGCCGAGGTGCGCCACTTTGTGATATCTCTCCAACAAAAGCACAGGAGTAACTGCACTGAGAGAGTCAGTGCCGATTAGGTAGGCAGAGCCACCAACATCTCAAATCACCGCAAGCACATGCCAAATCACATAAAGTTCTGCCGTGTAGACGCCAATTGCAGCAGGAGTGACCACAAATTGGACACACCCTCACGATACTCAGCGCATGCCACACCTTTGTCAGTCTTAGACCCATCTTTAAAAATGCGCCGAACACCAGCATATCTCAATCTAAGCTTCAAGCACTTAGGCTTGGTAAAGGTATGGCAGGGAGATGACTTGGCTAACACAGCCATCTTCCCGGAAAGGCTTCGCTTAAGCCAGTCAAGTAAGTCACTCATATATTTTACTATACTGACATCTAAGGATTGCACCCTAAAGTGGATGTCCTGGTTTGGCAAGGCCCCGCCCCATAGCTGAGGGTGAGCGACTCTCCGACATTCAGGCAGCAGTGCTCCCAGCTCGCAGCAAAGGGTAGCTAAAGGGCTTGTTCTGAATGCGCTGAAACCACTTGAAGACCCCGATAGTAGAGCCTAACAATTCACTGTAGGTGCATTTTTAAGGCTGAAAAATAGGCCATAAAACAAACCATTTGGCCCCCGGGACTGAAGACAATAAAACATGGCGGAAACCGTTGTGTCTGTACATGTGTGAATGCAGTTTACCCTCATGACCAGCTTTAATGAAGTCTTAATTAATTCTGTATAATTTTTGCAATATTCATGAAATATTTTAAATTTTGACAGTTTATCTTAATTTGTTTATCAAAATTCAATTTAAAAACGACAGACTGTTTTATAATTTTTCTATAAACATACCATATCCCATATGAATGTCTGAGACCAGTATATGAAACGACTAACACCTGATGATAGCTGAAGGTGTTTAGAATTGCTAACTCTCTCTTCTATCAAAAACAGTGTAAACGAAGCTGGTACAAAGCTCATTGCAAATATAACAGCAATTGTAGTTAAAATAGACCTACTGCTTTGTTTTCTAAAAAGGACATAAAATTTCACTTTTTGATGAATAATTATTGTATTAGCCTTAAAAAACTTACACTATTTCCAATTCACGCTCTTTGGCTGTAAAATTCATCGGATGGTTAACTGTCATAATTCCATATTTACCAGGCTTGTCTTTTATCAAAGCCCTCAGTAAACCATTGTTAACATAATTTAACATCGTAACTGAAGAATGCCAATCTTTGTTGTTAAACCATATCTAAAAATTGGTTAACATTAGATTCCTTTAACAATACATGAACCGATAGACTTACTTTTAATAACTGGAACCATGGTTTCAACCCTAAATCTCCTTTGAATTTATTGTTATTGTTATTCATGTCTTGTATTTTACCCTCGAGATCAAGGTTTGGAATCTCAGAACTTACATTCATCTCTACTCCTCCCAATCTAACAAAATAAAACAACTAAGCTTGTGCCAAACTAACATCTAAATTGTCAAATAATTATCAATTTACCTTTTCAATCTATATTTAGGATATGTGTGTATTAGCCAATGAGGGATATCTACGTTATTTAAATCAATCACTAATTCTGCTGAAGATGTCTGTAAACAAAGCAAATCACTTAAAAACAATAAATTTGATTTCTTTTGACGGCTACCTTAATGTGAGCAGGAAGAGGTGTTTCGTGTTCATCACATATTTGACTTCCAGTTGAACAACTACAATTTTTTGGTGTTACTAGTCTATTTTCAATGTGGTTCTTTGCATGAGTGCATGAGACATCCCTGGCAGACATCCACAATTAATTCATTACAAAAAAATTTTTTTTTTTTTTCAATACCTTATTTTAACTTCAGTACGAACACAACTATGACCAAATCCTGTATCTGATGAAAGCTGCATCAGAAGTTTTTTCGTGAGTTCATTTGTCTCACCTTCTGATTGAAATAAATACCTGGGAGGGTCATAGTCGCTAAATACAAGAATCCTTGATGGCCTTTCTTGTAGAGGAGGAAACAACTTCATTACTACCATAGCAAAAAGGATAATAAGTGAAGGTGAGATCCACTGAAACAAAAGACCAGATTAAATTTAGGGTTTGTAATCATGTAACATAAGAAAGTAGTCAGGTTAAGCCAGAATTGATTAAGTATAGATTTCCAAAGTCATGTATTTTTCAGACATTGACCATTAACAACAGGTGCATCTCTCAAACAATTACATTTCCCAGCTTGGCCCGAAGTTAATGCTCCTGTTCATGGCTTTATAAACGGTTACTTCATCCAAAAACCAAGGCTCATGAGACGAGGTCTTGCCATCTGTGGTCATACAGCCTTATCAGCAAGAACTAGTGATTCATGCCATTCCAGGTCATATAGATAGCCTCATCAGAAAGGACTGGAGTCCACATTCTCCAAGTACACACCATCTAAGGTTCGCAGGCCGAGGCCGTTAAAACTGGCCTGCACTGAAGACCATCAGTCAGAGCCTGAGTCAGTGTTTATTGAGGTGAAGTAAGATGCAGAGAGTGTAGAGTAGAGGTGGACAATTGGAGTCAGAGTTAGTGTTAGAATATAAGTGTAAGAATCAGATAGAAGAAGAGTTAGATCAGCCTGCGACATCAGTCACATGAGTACAGTGGTATCCTGATGATTTTGTCATTAGAATAGGGCCTCTAGCAATTTACCACCTTTAGAAACCCCTCTACAACCCAGTCCATCAACATTCCTCCCTGGCAAGAACATGCTATGGTGAGCAATAAAATCAGTGGTGCGACCTGGTTAAACCGAATCATTTATTCAATTAGCATCTTTTTCCCACATAAGAATGCTCTCCGCCTTGCGGTAGATATCCTGAAGCACAGGAGAGATCTGTGATAACTATCAAACTATCAAATGAAGTTCAAGAAGTATTGAAACCTAAGTCTAAACTAAAAGATTGGTTAATGGTTGCAGAAGTTTCAGATCTGTGAAATGATGAATCTGTAGCTTAATATTTGTAACTTGCAAAACACAGTATGATTGAAAAAATAACACGCAAATCGACACTTAAAATCGCAAAACGATAATATACAAAATAAAAAACCAAATTGGAACATTTGACGAATTTTTTTTATACAATTTTGAAATTGTTATTACACTAAGAAAGATGTTCTTGAATTATTAAATTTCTCACCTCAGATAAAATTGCCTTCCTGTTTCTTTTAACATTATTAAAACGCTTGAACGTTAAAGCTTTGAACTGTCTCAAACATTTGACTATTTTGCTCATCCTATCTTTTTGTGGTTCTGTGCTTGTCTGTGATGCTCCTAAAATATTCATATAAAATAGAAAAAAATTGAAAACAGATAAAAATGCATTTTAATATGTACTTTTATAGTAGTCTAAATTATGCAAAGAAAATTAACATGAAAAGTTAGTGTTACGAGCGGGACTTTCCCAAAACTTTCATGTAGATGCTCTTGATGTTCTATCATTAAGCATAGGTCATATTTCATGGGACTTTTCACCTCAACTTTCTTTACCTAACTTATCCTACTATAAAAAGTAAAAATTAAAATAAATTAATAATTAAAATGAAATACCAATAAATTAAGTACTGATACACATTTTCAAGTATTTTAGTTAATTCCACTAGTTTTCGTGGTCCGCTTGACCAATTAGAATTTTAGTTAATCTTGCTGTACTATTTGATACCATTTTTTTAAACAATAACAATAATTTTGTTATTGGTAACAATAGGAATTTGTATAACTAATTTTTAGTCTTTTATTATACATTTTTTTAATTCTAAATTTTAATTAATTCATTATAAGTCATCATGGTGAGATGGGTAGGGAAGACATAACGTCGAAATCTCAGACTTGAAATATTACATCAAAACAGCTTCCATTGTCCTGCACTTAGTCTGACCTTTATTCCCAACTCCATCTCCACACAGCAGAGAGTACTCAAAACCTCAGAAAGCACTCTGTTATACATGTCTCCTCCTTGCTTTATGAACTTGACTTCTTGATACCTCCTCTTCAAATGATAAAAGTCTTTTCTGCCCTAGCAACTACCTGAACCTAGAATATCCCTAAACTTCGCTAATGTAAGTTGTAAAAGAAAGCCTGAGATATACAAACAGGAATTCCTTAAATTGTATTCCTCTATCACAAAGGCAACCTTCGTTTATACACCCGGCTCCAAGAATTCAATCTGTGTGGAGCTATCTTTGTACTCAAGAAGTAATAAGTTTTCTCTTCCTGCAATAAGTAGCAACTTCACCACCGACCTCATTGCGCTCAATAAAAGTTTGAATATTGTTTGCCCAGTCACTCAACGACTAGTGTGGTTTGAGACTAGAGACCCCGAAACGGCTCACCTCGTGTTCTCATCCACGGCCCTTTTTCTCAATCCAAGTTCCTTCATTCTATCCTGTGACCCCTCCCAACCCTTGGTTGTAAGGGGGGTATCCGGGCACAAAATAAAGGTGCATTCTCTAGCTGCATGCCAGCTAAATAGAACCAATTCTCCCTTAATCCTGTAAATCAGGAAATACTCCTAGCCCTGAGAGAATTTCGTTCTAAAAATATCACTGTCCTATTCATGTCCCTCCCTGGGAGTCGTGGCCCACTATGTGTGGAACTACTACGACGACAGGTGGTATAGTGTGGTTTGAGACTCGAGACCCCGAAACGGCTCCCCTCGTGTTCTCATCCACGGCCCTTTTTCTCAATCCGAGTTCCTTCATTCTATCCTATGACCCCTCCCAACCCTTGGTTGTAAGGGGGGTATCCGGGAACAAAATAAAGGTGCAGCCCAGAGGGCGTGGCAACCTCTCTAAAGCAAAAGCTGTACTCGTGTCGACCTAGGGTCGGCATGGGCAGCGGGTGCCTTAGCAGAGTCACACGAGGTGATCCTGTCTGCATAGACGGGGGAGGGTGTATGGCCATCTGTACCACAGGGTAACTAAACATTCCAAATTCAGCCCTAGTTACACTGGGAAGGGATTCGTGGTGGCGCGTGGTGACGCCCTTGGCGGGAACATAGACAGAGGCTGTCTTCTATCTGTGACCTTTGTGAAGCTTGCGTATGGCCAGCGTAATTACCCCCAGCCTCACGGAAAATGTTGCGTAAGCGACAGCGTAAGCGTTGAGCACGCGATGATCATGCTGAATAGTCCTTCGAAGCGAAGTAAGCGAATGGAAACGGGTAGTGAATCGGTGTCTCTGATTCGAGTATGCTTTGCATTGTTGTGCAGTGTTGTTATGACCTGCGTGGTACCCTTGGGGAAGTGAAGGATCGGACTACCTAGGCTAGGCCTATGGCGTCCCTCGAATGCACATGGCAGGTGTAGGCTGAGCTCGATAAGAGACTTTACCTTAGGCGCTCATCTAGGGTGTGGTTAGCAATTCCACTTTAAACTAAACCGCTGCCATTCCCGGAAGTTTACCAATGCGGCGGCCAAATCAGTGGTCATGGAAGGGATCTGGATAAATCAGGTATCTGAGAAAGGCTTTCTCACCCATATCAAGAGAACAATTTGGTAAAAGTGGCATAATGAATGGCATGAAATGACCCTTAACAAGATGAGACAAATTAAAGTAGATATAAAAAAATGGTCGACCGCCACGCTAACATAAGGAAGAGACGGTCTTAGCTAGCAGACTCATGCATGGTTTTCTCATGGCGAGAAAACCTCCACCAATATATCAAGAATGTCAAGAATCGCTAACAATGGAACATATTCTTTCTGTCTGTAGCCGACTTGCACCGGAAAGGAGTACATGCGGTGTTTCGGGTAGTTTGGGACAGATTTTGTCAGATGATGGACCAAGAGTAGAAAAACTTTTCAATTTCTTGAGGGTGGATGGTCTGCTCTCATAATTTAGGAGACGAAGCATGAATGGGGTGGTGGCTGAGGCTGTCGACGAGTATGGTGAGCCTGGCGTGGTCATGTTGGCCCTCTTGCTGGCTGGCAATTCAAGGCAGATTATGACCCTTAGTGGATGCTTGCCTTTATTAATTTTTTTTTTTTAATGGTGAGAATGCTATAAATTTAAGTCTAATTAACCACTTTAAAATAGCAAAACAAAAATATAAAAAAATTATTGTGTAGTTTAAAAAAAATAAAGATTAAGAAGATATAAGATTCTTAAATTCTATTGTTAATGTGGGCCCTCATCCAAGTCATTAGGCAAGGAGCGAAAATTATTATTCCATCTATAACCAGAATTTTAAAAAACATATTGGTTTTTATGTATGCCAGCTATGATTTTAAACATATGTTAAACCACAAATAAATATGTTTCCTAATCTTTTGTTTTATTATTTTTTTTATTTTGTTTTTCTACCATAAGACAAACATTTTTCAAGCACCATCAAGCCCACCAACAAGAAACAGTCATTAGTTGAAAAAATAAGTAAAAAAGAAGATGAGGTATGTTTTATAAATTTCAGTTTTGTTTTAAACAAAAAATAAAACATGACAATGTTTAGAGCAAAGAAAACCCCTTATGAAATAAAAATTAAAAAGGAATCGTACCACTGTCATTTGAATTCCTCTGTTTGCTCAGTGCTTTGGCTAAGTTGGAAAAAAATGCACCTAAAAACTCAAGAAAATTAATATACACCAAAAGGCCAAAACTTCAAATTTATTACCTGAACTTTCACTGGCTGGATATTTGGATTTCTTCTGATCACCTTCACCAGTGACAGTTAAAAATATCTTAAATAAAATCAAATTGAAATATGACAACTAAGGAAGTTATAAATGCAAAAGTTGCATACATCCTCCAATGAACAGTCTGTGATCCCGTAAGATGCAATTTTCAGCTGTCCTTCATTAGCATCCAAGTGGTCACAGAGCCTCGCAATCTGAGAAGAATTTCTTTCTGGAAGTGTATACTTGACTTCTGAGCCTTTATGATCTTCAAGTTTTGCTTCCGGTATTATTTTTCTTATTGCAGCTGTTACTCCTAATATCAAGAAATTATTTTCCGTGCATTAAAAGAAGAGAAAGATCGAAGAAATTGAATTTAAAATATTACCTTCAACATCAATTTTTCTCAACGGGGCTGACTATAAAAAAAACAAGATCACAGTAAAAAATGTTATAAGAAAAGACAATTACTTACTATTGTATATTGTGCCGAGGCTGGTTCGGGATCTTTTTCCATAGGCGCAATTTCAAGTGTGATCTCATAACCCTTACCAAATCTCTCTTTAAGGAAAGCAACGGATCCTGCACACCTGACCTTCCCTTGAGCGACAATAGCAACCCTGTCGCTTAACAGGTCTGCTTCATCCATGTAGTGGGTTGTAAGAATCACAGTTCTGTCTGTAAGCAATAAACACGTCTGAATTCAAAGTTGTTCTGCATTTTCTAATATTAGATATCATAGCATGAATTATTAGGATGTAAAAATTTCGCCATTAAATTTAATCAGAAACAGTATTGGTTTTTAACAACATAAGAAATGTCATTTTTTCTAAATCACAAAAATCTAAGCCAACAATAATAAAATTTAAACAGGCAATTCCTTGTCATATTACAATTTACATAGAATTAATTTGTAAAAATAGTCGAAAAAAAGTAAAACTTTCACTACTGGCCAATGATATTTCTTAAATTTCATCACTAGTTCCTTATTTAAAAAAAAAAAAATTGGTTTCATTTTTGTACAAAGACATTATTGCTAAAGAGTTGCTATTCCAATTTTCTGTTCGCATTTTTGGTTTAGATCATTTGATTCAAAAGTATTTTACCACCAAGGAAAATTTTAATTAGACAAGAATGAAAAATTAATCTGCATTAAGAGCCTGTTTTTTATGTTACATCTATACTGTTATATCTATACATATATCTAGACTGATTTTCAATCCATTGAGGTATCGTATTATCCAGTGAAACAGACTTTTGAGACCCAATATATAACAAAATTAAAAACAAACTTATAAATGCCAACTAAACACACTATATTTTCACCCCGAAGGGTTGTCACTCCTGATGTGCTGACACTAGTGTCTATAAATCAGGGAGTTCACCCAACCCGTTATGTGCCTGGGTCACTAGTATCCCAGTAAGTTAGATGCCCAGAAGTTTGTCGCTTCCCTACCAACAGGGTAGGCTCTAATGGGGGCTATCAACAGCTATGTCACTTCATCCCAAATGCATGCAAACTGCAAATGCAACACTCATTCTTAGGCAATGGAGTACTGGATGTTCCTTCATCGGCCTGTACACAGTATTAATAATCTAACGTAAACTAGGGTCGATTAGGTTGCTATTTTTCACCATCAGCCCTCACCACTCACACTAATTAATACATGCATTGAAACAAAACAAATAGAATATAACTAACTAGATGGAAAAAAAACCCACGTCCTCTAAAAAACGGCACACTGGGGATCGTAGATCCAGAAACCGATTGCGGTATGGTATGGTATGGTAAAAAAGGATACTAGGAAACAGGGTTTGTGCTCCCCAGGCACTGCAGCCTTCTGGCTTATTGTACCTTCCCAGTTCCTTAGTTCAGTGCAATAGACTCAATCCTTCTTCTTAGAAGTATCAGGTCATTGACTGTCGCTGCTGCAATTTGATTCCCTAAGTTTTTTCCGTACGTTAGGTTAAATCTGCATTGAGCTGTTGCTTCGCATTCGAAGATGATATGAGTGGCTGTTTCCTCCTCCTCATTACATAATCTGCAAATGGGATCATCGTTGTATATACCCATGTTGAGTAGATGTTTTCTCACATGGCAGTGACCAGTTAGTAGTCCTACCACTCCTCTGAGTTTGTCGAAAAAGGATTCTAGGAAGCGGGTTTGCACTCCCCAGGCACTGCAGCCTTCTGGCTTATTGTACCTTCCTAGTCCCTTAGTAGGCTCAATCCTTCTTCTTAGAAGTGTCAGGTCATTGACTGTCGCTGCTGCAATTTGATTCCCTAAGTTTATTCCGTAAGTTAGATTAAATCTGCATTGAGCTGTTGCTTCGCATTCAAAGATGATATGAGTGGCTGTTTCCTCCTCCTCATTACATAATCTGCAAATGGGATCATCATTGTATATACCCATGTTGAGTAGATGTTTTCTCAGATGCCAGTGACTGGTCAGTAGTCCTACCAATCCTCTGAGTTTAACCCTCTCCAATTGCAGCAATGCCTTTGCCAATCTTGGTGAGGGTTGTTTCATCATAAGTTTACTATGTCAAGCACTACTAGAGTTTATCCACTTCTCCTTTTGTTTTGTTTGGATCCATTCTTCAATGGAGGATTCTATATTTGTTTTTGTTATCCCAAGAATAGGTTCGGGGCCTATGTATGGTCTTGCAGATCCTCCTCTGGCCAGACTATCTGCTTTCTCATTACCCAAAATTCCCCTGTGCCATAGCACCCAAGATATCACCAGATTGTTTTGTTTCCCCAGGTTTTGGAGATTTTGGATGAATTCACTGATTAATTTTGATGTGATTCTTTTACATGCTAATGCTGTGATGGCTGCTTGGCTACCAGATCTTATGAGGATTTTTTTGCCAGTGTAACCTCTTTTAAGATTTTCCAGGGCACAAGCTTTGATGACATGTATTTCTGCTTGAAAGACCGGAGTGTATTCCCTAATGAGTTTGATTGCTCATGTTTTGGGCTTGTACAGAAAACACCTGATCCAATTCCTTCGTTTTGGAGCCATCTGTGTACCATATCATTGTATCTGATACTTTCCTGTGTTCTTCCTCTCCTTTATAGTCCGTTGAGACTTTGTAGGAAGTTGTGAAGATTGTTTCTGAGATCAATTGCTATGGTAGAAAACTATTCGTAACTCCGGCGGCATGCATACACGTGCCAAGGCGTGACACGCCTTTATTATGTGGGACACATTGAGCAACCTTTCTCTGCATAAAGGGACCCGCACAGGCTTTGGCTCAAAAGCAGGTACCATCAGACATGATATGACATCTGTCTTCAGTGTGTCATTGTCAGTTATGAATAGAAGAAATTTCATTTTAAAGAAATAGTATAAGTTTACCTTTTTTATACTTAATAAGCAATTCCCAGATTGATCTTCTTGAATATGGATCAACACCTGAAGTCGGTTCATCCAGAATCACCGTCCTGAAGTTAAGAAAAGTTACATTTGAAGAAAACCATGTAAACTGATTGTAACTAACTTTGCTCCACCAATGTAAGCAACTGCAATTGAGAGTTTCCTTTGCATCCCTCCGGATAAGTCATTTGGGAACGCTGCACTTTTCTTTTCCAACTGTAAATCCAGTAGCATCTGTGCAATTTCTTTTTGAAGACCGCCTTTATCCCCTCCACGAAGTTTACCATAAAACAATAGATGCTCTTGTACAGTAAGCCTTGAAAATGTACAATGTAATTTTCAACCGTTTGAATTTGTACAAAATTTTAATTTTACTTGTCAAATAAAACATTGAATTGCGGACACATCCCAAGGTTGGTTCTAACCTTGTCCATATCACGTTTAATGCTGTAGCCGTTCACATAAGCATCACCAGAAGTAGGTCTGTATATACCAGTAAGAATTGATCTAAAAACATAATATTAACCCTTTACCGTTAGACTAATACTGCTTTTTGCTTTACATCGTCGTAGTCTTTCCAGCCCCATTGTGCCCCAACAGAGAAGTTATTTGACCTTCATAAAAATTTATTGTGAGCTTGCGTACAGCAGTCTTTCCGTTGCTGTACGTCTTTGTCAAATTGTCAATTACTACTCCAGCCTCTAGATCTGCTGGTTCTTCTTCAAAGTTGTTCTCGCCTAAATAAGCACATTATTTAAACAATTAGTAATGAAGATGTCATATTTTAAGAATTTTTAAAAAATATATTAAAAAAATTATATTTACTTAGCCCTATATCTGATATAGGTCGGCTTGAGGTATCTCTCAATATTCTACTTGGTGATTGGTGTGTAGTACTTGACCAATATTCCATCTTAAATGGGAAATACCAGGGCTTGGGAATACCATATTTACCTGAAATAAGATTTTATTTGTAATTTCTATAATAATTATATTATTTTGTAAGGAAAAATACAAAAAAGTAGAGATTAAGTTGTTTTACTGTTTTTTTTTTTTTTTAATAATTAATTTATTGACTATCTGCAATTAAAATTAAAGAACATATATTTTCATAGTTGATTTACACTGAGGGGAGCAGATTGTCCCGTTTCATTTCACTATAGTAATTTATCACGATTTGTTAGAAAGAAGACCACATGCCATTTCCGTTTGAGATACCTTATATGATTGTAAAGATGGGATCTAGGAGCGTCGGTGGCCGCAACGGTTTAGGCGTTGACACGGCGCTCATCACTGTAAGGTAAAGGTCCCGGGTTCGAATCCAGCGGCCCTGCATTCCAACCCGACATACTTACAAATGAGCTTTTTTTCAAAAACACCCCGAGGTTGATTTAACCTCTGCTGTTGCGAACTTAAAAAAAAAGAAAAAAAGATGGGATCTGCAGAACAAGGCTTGGCCAAGACTATTGATGTAATGAGAAGTTTACTGGGAAAATTTTAGGAATTAATTTTTGAATAATCAGGATTTTAAGGTCATTTTAGAGGATACTATTAGAGACAAAAGAAAAACATTGAAAGGATTGGAGACATTGAATATTGGACGTTTAGCGATTCTCCATTGTTCTATATCGTCCAAATAGGTTGTACTTAAGATTACATTATTTAATAAGTTTGTAGAGTAGTATGTAGCATCTTATCATTTTAATTGTGTATGCTGAATCCATCCCGAGTCCAGATGGAACCCAAGATAACGGACAAAGACAGATTTGGGGATAGGAACAGTATGCAATAGGTCGGTGTGTAATTGGACACATTGATACAGCGCATTGTTGGACCGGAAAGAACTATTAGATAAGAGCACATTTGTATAGGAAACACTTGTGTCACATGCAGTCAGCAGCACTCAAGTCTCATCGAGGAAGACTCCCATAAAATTTATTATGTTTAAAATAATTATTCAGTCTTAACAAAATTGATTACAATTATATTAACATCTTATTAAAATTGTACTATTTTTTTATTTTTTCAGCTTTTTGCTATTAGTAAAATTAATTAGAATCTTAACTTTCAAAAAATTAACTGGAGGATCTACTAAAAAAAATTCCATTTAAAAAATTTAATGAATGGACAAAAAAATGGAAAAACTAAATCAGCATAAATCAGTTCATCTAATCTTTACAAACAAAAAAGTGGACCATGTCCTTCGCTCACAATCGATGGAACTACCGTACAGCAATTCAGCTAAATATCTGGGAATGACCTTAGATGCCAAGCTGAGATGGAAAGAACACGTGAAGAAAAAAAAGGACAGAAATAGGTTTAAGGTATAGACAACTATAATGGTTGATAGGATGTGGCTCCAACCTTACTATACAAAATAAAATATATAAACAAATCATAAAGCCTATGTGGACATATGGTATTCAACACAGCAATATCAAAATCATACAAACACTCCAAAATAAAATCTTACGTAACATGGTCAATGCACCTTGGTACATAAGGAATAAGGACTTACACAGGGATCTTAAAATCCCTGGCATCACGGCGGAAATACAAAGATTTGCCGCCAAACACCACTTCTCAGCCAGCACGAGAATGTGTTAGCGACCAAACTCTTACTGCCGAAACATGGTCAGAAGATTAAAAAGAGCAAAACCATATGAACTTGTGTAGTTAAAAATGAATAGTGAATAGTAAAATGTAAATTTTATTGTACAAATGGGTCTATAAGAATGTAAACATTTATTTATTCTATAATATTATTGTAAAATTATTGGTTGCTCTAATAAGACCAGTTTTAATAAATAAATTTAATTAATAAAAAAAAATTTTAATTAATTTTTTATATGATCTGAAATCCCAAAATTTATTAAGATTATAACATACTTTCAATTAAAACAATTATGAGCAATATGTTTTATTACACATCTTAATATTAAATTCACTAATTTCGTGGTCCACTTGACCAATTAATATATTACAATTAATTAAGGTTTCTAGTTGAGATAAAAAGTCCGAGTGGATCAAGGTCATGATAGCTCAAGTGGTAGAGCAGCGGCGTATCAAGCCGAAGATCGTGGGTTCGAATCTCGCTTGTGACATTGACGTTTTTATCTCAACTAAAAACCTTAATTAATTTTAATATTAAATGTCGAAAGCATGTTAATTGCTGAAGATTTAATTTGAAGTTAATTATTAATAATAATAAAAAATTAAATAAACAATATTGTAAACATACCTGGCATAATGGCTTCTACGTACCAAGTAAGTATAAGGAAAAGAGCAAAATCGAAAAGCAACGTGTATATAACAATAAGCATGCTATAATTATCAGCATATCGAGGGCTCGAACCGATATTGCCCCACTGGAGCCCAACACCTGCTTCTTCAAACATTGCTATATAAGAAGCACCTAGTCCAAGAGCGACGTTCATGGAAAGCGACTTCAGAAAAACAAAACAGCTTTATTGTACAATTTAACTTTCTAAATTAAAACATTTTCTAAACTTACACCAGCAAGTTTATGATATATGTTGAGGTGGTCCATCCATCTGACCATAAACGGATATGGTAGATATAAGAAGAAAAATATTATACCAGCTGAGGCAGCAGCAACATTCGCTCTCGAAAAAAATATAGTGAGGAAAAATGAGAAAGCGATACACGCCAAAGTATAGCTTGTTAAAAAAAGAAATACAATTGCAAAACTGCTCAACTCCATTACTCCTCCAAACTACATTATTATTAATTCATGTTAATACACATCTTTGAATATTTTTTGTAAAAGATCTTACGGTAAGAATACACGAAAGCATTAATACGGTGAACATCATTGGTAATAAACTATCAATAAACCACCCGATCCAATGGATTTCATTTCCCAAGCCCATAACTCTCATTGTTTCTTTCAGTCGCTGTTCTTTCTCATAGACGATCGATTTGACTATCATAGAACATGTATAGATCCAGGACATCACCATAAAAAAAGGAAAAGTTGCTGATATCGCTGTGATAAACCTGAAATGGAAACCAAATAAGTACAAGGTAAGTTTTCTAAACAAAACGTTTTTACAAAAAATAGATTAATACTCAATTAATTTAAGTTTTAATTATATATCCTTTTATCCAATATAATGTAAATTTAGAATTTTTAGTATTTGGAATGTTAAAAGTTAAATTGATACATTGAAAGTTATTAGTAAAACTAGATGTCATGTATAGTTCACCATGTTCATATTTGGTTGGTTCCATAATTTTTTTAATTTTTTTTAAATTTTTTTTTTATTGTCATGCCTGACTTTATAAAGTAAGAAAGAAATCTCAGATATGCTAGTGAATTTTTCCTTGAAATATTTTCTTTTGTATTAAAAAGGAGTGATTTATAATTATTTACGTTTGATATATCAAAATTTGGCAAACATCATTTAACACAAAGAATGTGTCAGAGCGTACAAAGTTAAATAATTTAAATAACCAGCCAAGGAATGGATTTATGCAACTATTTAAAACAAAAAATAAAAAAACAAGACAATTGACTTACGAATCATAAGTGTGACAAGGATAAGGGACAAATTGAAGCACATTCCCTGGAATGTCTTCTATTCCTGTCATTTCTTGAATAATACTGTGGTCTATAATGTCTTGGAGATAAATAAATCCGTTTGAAATATATTTAGTCTCGTGTGGTCTTGTTCGAGGAGTCCATCTCATTACTTTATCAACTATGTAGTATGTGTCATCAGTCCTCTCCGCATTAACTCTTTAAATGGTAAAGAAATTTATTTTTAAAACCCTACCCCTGATTAATTTACATTACCTAATCGTGTAGTTCACAAAAGTGTTGATTTTCGTTTCGCCAGCATTTGAAAAATGAACGAAACCCCACAATCGATTTCTCGCACCGAGTTCAGCCGCTACACTCTCAGCTTCTTTATAATCTTGAAATCCGACAACTTTTTTCCCTTCTAAGCACTACACAAAAAGTGTATTATGTTTTTAAAATTGTTTAAAAATAATAAGTCATCATTAATGATGAATTCATACTTTTAAAACGTCGTTAGGCTGAATGTCAAATTCTTGCATGTTAATTAGTTTACTAATAACATCTTCATCTGAATCATATCTGTAAATAAAACTATCTCATCAACAAATACATCAATTTTTATGATTTATTTTTTTACCATTCCAAATTAAAAATGTTTGTAAAGGGAGTAAAGTAGTTGAGTTAAAATAAAGTGTGACAAATGAAACATTTACGTTACTATGGCTTAGAATATGTCATATACGGATGATATACACCTCTCAAGCATCAAATCTCATATAAAGCATAAATTAGATGCATCACCCCCATAATGGGTTTCATGTTTTGGCAGGAATGCAAAAATTGTCAAGCGAAACAGCAAGTTTCTAAATCCCCTGTTCAAATTTGTTTTAAATGTTGTCTAATATTTTCTTTGGTGATTGATCAGCCTTCTCAGGTTAAATATATTTTTTTCTTTCCAAAAGGTAGATTGGGGATGAGGCCAGGAAGACAGAAACAACATTTATTTTATTTTCGAGCTTTCGGCAGAATGTATCGCCTTCATCAGGACTCTGTATTAACAAATTAACATAAGTAAATTTTTAAATATACAATTTTTAAATTTTCCTTAATTACTAACTCGAAAGTTCGTCCAAGTCCTGATGAAGGCAATATATTCTGCCGAAAGCTCGACAAGAAAATAAATGTTGTTTCTGTCTTCCTGGCCTCATCAACAATCTACCTTTTGGAAAGAAAAAAATATATGTCTAATGTTTATAGCTGGTTTTGGTAGTCATTATGTTTTAAGCATGAGTGAATAAAAGCTACAACCTTTCCATTTCAGTCTCAGTTGAATAATAAAAGTTATTTTTAAGTCTTGCATGTTAAATACCGTATCATATTTTAACTTAAAAAAAAAAAGGCATACTTATCAAAAAGTTTGAGGAATTTTTCCATTGTTTGTCGATATTCATTGATGGATTCACTGCTGAGCATATCCTCTAATATTGATGAATTTAAATGCTCCTACAAATTTGATATGTCTATTAATACAAATAGATTTCATTAAGCGTATCGATAAATGTACCTGTAATTTTAAAATGTGATCGACTTTGAGGTTGAAAGAGCCCGATTTTCCTGGATCAATGGGCATCTTTAATTGTTGAAGTATTCTAATTGATTCGAAGAACTTATTGACTCTTATCATTATACTCTCAGTAACATTAGTAACAGGAGTATAAATAATTTTCCCTCTGCAATTAACAAAAGTGAGAATTAAATATATAATGATATTATCAACAATAACAGACAGCCTTACACAAAAAATGGTTTAACGACCCTCCAAATCAATTTCAATCGTGCATGAGACTCAATAGTCTGAATAATTGATACACACTTTTCATTAAACATCGACTCTTCTGGTAAATTTTCCCTATTTATTGCAAATTGAAGAAGGTCATCACCGTAGGACTCATAACTAAGAGTATAAATATTAATTTCATATCATTTATATAACATTATATTTCATAAAAATTTAAATTTTCAAAGAAATTCAAATGTATTTTAAAAATGAAAAAAAACATCTATAAAGAATACAAAGATTTATACGGCCAATTAAACAACAGAAAGATGAGACTGTCGTTTGATTATGTCTAATTAACCTAGACTGCTAAGTTTTTCTTGAGTTTTTCAGACTTTTTTCTGCATTTTGCCATTTCGCCATCTTCAAATCCACCACTGAAGTTAGCAAAATGTTGAAACAAATCTAACAGACCAAAACAGCGATAGTAGGCTGTGATTCATTCCATGATGATCAGAAATTATGAAACTACAGGTTGGTCAGATGAAAAATAAAATATATTAATATTGGTACACTCGTGGGTTTTGATGTCACAAACACATCTTCAGGTGCAACAGTCAAAAATCCAAAACGCATTTGAGTTATATCAAAACCCACGGAGCTAGACAGACAAATAAGTAACTATTGCCTGTTCAAAATTTATTTACCAACTCGCTGACCAACATTCACCATCAACTTTAATTAAATGTTTTAAATTTTAAATGTTTTAATTGCTGTTAAATAATTTGTTATGAAATTAATTACTATCATACTTCTCATTATCCAAATCATCAGCTAATAAATCATTTTTAGTGGTGTCATTACACAAATATTCTTTTAATAAAAATATTATATCCTTCATCCACAGCAGTTGATCCTTCTTTTTAGCTCTATCATCGCCATTTGTACTATAAAAAAAATCAATAGAAACAAACAATAATTAATGTTTATATATTTACTCAACAATTCTGTATGATTGTTTCATTCTTGTTTTCTGTTATGTCCATTTATTATTATTATTAATTTATTTTTTTAAATTGTGCCTAATGTAAGTAGGTGCATGGTTATAGACCCTCGAATTACCAGCTGGACATTGGTTTTCAGAAAGGGAATCTAATATGATACACTGATGGATCAACAGCGAAACAGGGAATAGATGTAGGAGTATAGAATTGCACCCTAGACAAACCGCCTCAGACTGGTTCCAAATATATTCCAAGTTGAAGTCTATGCAGTCCTACTCTGTGCACAGGAGTTATAAAATAAAAAAATGAAATGTGTACGAATCTACATACTTTTGGACAGTCAGAAAGCATTAAATGCATATACTAAATGCAGTTCTAAGGTTAAAGGTAAATACGATTTGGCCTCTACAACCTTACACACCACAACTAATATTGATCTATTGTGCAATAATGATCCAAGAAAAAAAAACAAGTTAGCTAGAGTAGGGTTCCGGGGTATAGAGAAGGAAATGAACAAGACCAACTTGCCTAATGGGCAGCCTCTCATGCATGGGACACAAATAGGCATATTGTAGAGTGTGCTTAAGTTGAAGCGGAAATATTAGAAATGGAGGAAGAAAAACTCAAGCACTGGACAAATGCACCATATATGAGGTAAACTAAGAGATTCATAAATCACAAAAAGAAAGGTGGAAAAACTCTTTCTCAGCAGGCAAGATTTGAAAAAATGATAGACCTCCATACCAATCACTGTTCTCTTAACTATCACCTAGAAGATGGGCAAAGCAAAGATAATATAAAGGACACATTGGGGGTGTCAGTGGCAGCCATATATTCGAACCCGACATACTTAGATTTTTTTTTAAACACCTACAGCCCAAGGATCTAAAAAATGTGGGGTTGAGATGGGAAGTTAGTGTCAGAGTGGATCGAGGTCATGATAGCTCAAGTGGTAGAGCAGCGGCGTATCTAGCCGAAGATCGTGGGATCAAATCCCGCTCGTGCCATTGACTTTTTTATCTCAACTAAAAACCTTAATTAATTGTAATATATTAATTGGTCAAGCGGACCACGAAATTAGTGAATTTAATTATACAATTATGTTGGCTAAAAAGAAAATTCACAAAAACACTAAATCATTTAGTGATAGAATAAATTGTAGTGCTATCATTAAATGATTTTTAGGTATTTTGGTGAATTTTCTTTCAAACTATCATAATTAAAAATGTTTGTGTGGTGATTAGTGACCGTTAGTCGATGATTATTCAGAAATCGTGAGATGAGGTCTGGTGTGCCGTAGGTTTTAGAAAAGCATTTTCTTTATCGTGCCAACGTTTCGATCTTTATTGAGATCATCTTCAGGGCCTGGGATTTACAAAGATTGTTTAAATTTAACAAATTTAAAGTATACAAAGTACATAGTATTTCTACTCAGTAGAAAGTAGTAAGTAGAAATACTTGGATTGAATATAAAAAATGAATTTTTGCATTGTATAAATTCACTTTTTTCCACTTCCTACATGTATTTGTTAAATTTAAACAATGTAAATCTCAGGCCCTGAAGATGATCTCAATAAAGATCAAAACATTAGCGCGATAAAGAAAATGTTTTTCTGAAATCTACATCACACCAGACCGCATCTCACAATTTCTGAATAATCATTAATAATGTTTATTAAAACTCATGGATTTCTCATCTCATTTAATTTTGTTTACATTTAGATAAGTATGTTTTAATTAATGTAGGAATTGTAAGTTTTTGTTATTAGAGAAAATTTCTATTTTTTTTTTTTTTTTTAATATTCAATTATTATTTCAATTCTGCTTCTATACTGAATTACTAATATACATACTCAAATAGTTTTATGTATCCAGAAATATTTTGGTAACCATTGACAGCAAAGTCCAAATTCTTCTTCAGTATATATCTGTCTTTTGAAACCACTTAACAAAACAAAACAAACAACGTACTTTAAAGAGTGAAATCGTAAAACTGTATCATTCTTAATTGCTTATTGAATTCTAAACTACTTTTTGATTAGAGTTTTACTTAATATTTAATTTTACAAGTTTATAGGTAAATAGTTTAATTTTAGCAGTTTAAGTTAAATTAATCTTACAAGTGTATTCTTTGATGCCAGCATTTCTCTCTAAAATATGCAACGCTTGTGTAACGTATTCGGAAACATTTGTTAGGGTGGTCTGTAATTCATACACTCTCTGCCTTTCTTTGTTCTTTGATTTAGCTATGAGCTCCGTTAACCCAGCGTGAAATGATGCAAACCTACATATTGACCGTTTTAAAATATAAATTTATATCGACAGTTGGGATTCCATTTTCCTTACCCGTTCGGTTCAAAAAGCTTCCCCAACTTGGCAACGGCTTCCTCTTTAGTCGAGAAACATGTGTTGTTAAATGCACAGAAAAACCCATGAATAAAGGGCATGAGGCCCGCAGTCAAAAGGGGTTTAGTGGTTAAATGACCTGAAAATAAGTGTCATTTAAAAAATTCCGTAATATATTATATTTAATCAATCAAAAAGTTCCTAACAATGATCATATGAGACTTTCAATCCAGATCTTCGTATCCATGCCAAAACAAAAAACATGAACAAGGGCCATATCATTTCTACACAAAATCTTGTCTGAAACAAAATAAAAACTGTAATAACTATTTAGTAAACTTTATATTCCAATACTCAATTAAGAAACAATTAGAAAACTATTACATATATTATTCTAACAATTTTACAAAATAAAAAAGTTGGAAATCTTTGAAATATTCAACTTTATCATTAACTTGATTTAACAGCAAATCAAAAATTAATAGTGGTTTATTATTTTTAGACATCACTTAAAATACTTAAAGAGAAAACAATTCCTATTTATTTTATATTTCTTGTTATGCTTGATAGGATGTGAAATCATGTCATATATTGCAGACAATTGAACAGCTCTAATAAATCAAATTTTTCTCTTTGACCATAGGTGAGACAGCATCACCTTTTTTCCAACATCCCAAAAGTTAATCATTTGATTCTTCCTTCTTTTCTTTGAATCCGTGTCTATTTTTCATTACAAATTTGTTTATAAAAATTGTCAACAAGTTAATTTGCTTAAATATTAGATAGATTGTAGAAATAGTGTAGTAAAACACTACGAAATATGGTTAACTGACTCTACTTATGTTTATAAGATGGAATACACTCTCCTTTTGAAATTTGAGCACTTCATAGTTAAATTGTGAGATTTCCTGTTGGGTCCTGTGGTGATGAACTTTTGTTTGGTCATGTCTAATTATTTTTGTCTGCCTATTCTCACGGTTTTGGTCTATCAGATTGGCCTCACACCATCTGCAGAAGTGTCTGTTAAGCCAAAATGATCAGAAACGATTAAACTGTGGATATGAACGCTGTTATGTCACTTCAAAGATCATACCTTTCCATGTGAATGAATGAATGAACATGAACCGATTTTGTAATTAGTTGCACAAAAGAATAGAAAGGGATGAGCTTGGTTTGGCACAGTTGAGTGGGAGATTTTTATATATAAGGAGTGTGTGTTAATTGGAAAAGTATCAGTTCACCATGAAGTTTCTAACAGTTATTGTGTTAAGTGTTATTGCACTCGCCTCAGCAGGTGTACCCAGAGAGAAGAGATTTGAGCATAAAGAATTTGAAGAATTTCACCACGAGCCTGAGAAAAAGCATGAGCACGACGAGCATCATGAACATCATGTAAAGACCATCACTGTCGTCAAGAAAGTTCCAGAGCCTTTTCCAGTCGAAGTTGTTAAGAAAGTACCATATGAGGTAAAAGTTCCAGTAGATAAACCCTACCCTGTTTACGTTCCCAAACCGTACCCAGTTTACGTGGAGAAGAAAGTTCCTTATGAAGTCAAAGTACCAGTACCTAAACCATACACCGTAGAAAAGAAGGTCACCTATGAAGTAAAAGTACCAGTCGACAAGCCTTATCCCGTTCATGTCGAAAAACCATACCCAGTCTACGTCGAAAAGAAAGTTCCTTATACTGTCGAAAAGAAGGTTCCTTATGAAGTCAAAGTTCCAGTTGAAAAGCCGTACCCTGTCCATGTACCAGTCGAGAAAATAGTACATGTACCTGTTGAAAAAGTTGTTCACTACGAAGTCAAAGTACCAGTTGAGAAACCAGTCCCAGTTCATGTCGAAAAGCCTTACCCTGTCTACGTCGAAAAAAAAGTTCCTTACACCGTTGAAAAGAAGGTTCCTTATGAAGTCAAAGTTCCAGTGAAAATCCCAATTGAAGTGCCATACAAAGTTGATGTGAAGAAACATCATCACCACCACCATCACCATCACCATGATCATCACGGTCATTATGAATCATTTCACTTCTAGAATGTATTCACACAAAAAATCCTTTTTAAAATGAAAATAAAATCTTTTTGTATTTTTAAATAAATTGTTTAACAATAAGTTTGTATTGTTTTTAATCCAACATCCACACCAAACCAGAAATATTTTTTACGTTTTAATTTATGTAAATCTTACATTCAATATGAAATGCTGAAAATGAATTATGAGATTTTCTTTTGGTGTCTGCGACTTTGGTTGTTTAATATTAATAAACATTTCTTTTTACGTTTTATTCCATCATGCTAGAGTGTTGAATGAATGTTTTTGATTGAAAAAGAACTTTGTTTGAAAAAAAAAAATACATCTTCATAAGTTAATTAAAAAGAAAAAAAAACAGTTGAGGAAGAAATTCACTCAAATTGAAGACGTACAATAAAAAAAAATAATAAAATAAAAACTGAACTGCTCCACAACTTCTCTGCAGTACTCTAGTGCTCTCTTATCCACCAGATCTGAACATTTGGAGGTAGTTCGTTTACTGCCTTATAAAATACATTGGCGTTACTAATAGATAATAAGAGATAATAGATTCATCCGTCATCAGGGTATACGAAACCGCAGGATTACAGAAAATGAGATAAGAAATCTGTTAATACAAGTCCGAAATGTTTCGATTTCCTCCAGGAATGTAAGAAAACAAAGCTCAGAAAATGGCCAGGCTTCAATTCGCAAAGAACATGTGGATTGGACATTGGAAGATTGTCAATGAGTTCTCTTTACAAATGAGGTGAGGAGATGGCCTCAAGTCTATAAATGGGTATAATTTCATAAGGAGACTCTCTGGAGAAAGGTTTGTCCCATGCTGTACGGTTCCTCAGGTGGCATTCCACAGTGGGTCATCGGTGGTCTAGGGTGGCATTTCCTTGGACGTCCTCACCAAATTGGTTGTTGTACAACGAACATATCTAACTTCACAGAGGTACTTACAAGACGTAATAAAAAAAAATTAATACCATTTGCCCCCTCCCCATCAGTGACAGATTCTTGCTAATGCAGGATAATGCCATGCACCGTGGAGTATTGTAGATGACTACCTGAATTCAGTGTTTGGTGTGCCAAAAAACGGCTGTTCTTGATGGATGGAAAAGAATTCCTCAGGGTTTTACCAGAAATCTTTTCCAAGGAATGCAAAAGTATTTAACGGACGAAATTCTTGCCAGAGGTGGTACTCACTATTAAAGGGCACAATTTTTTTTACATTTACATTTTATTTTATTATTATTATTATTATTAATTTTTAAGGGAGTTTTAACGGCTAAGGTCATTTCACGCCCTAACATCCCAAACCTTCTACCTTAGTTTAGCTATATCTCTTCTGAGTGCTATAAAGCTCCAAAAATTCACTCGTAATCTAATTTATCCTATTGCCATCCAAGCTTTAATTTTTCTTTTTAAAATTCTTAATTCGGAAGGCCAAATGTATACAAAATTCCCATTTTAAATTGCATAAAATTTAATAAAATTATAAAATTTATTTCTGTTTCTTTTTTTAATTAGAATTGTGAATTTTTGTTCCATTCGTGTAAGAAGAAGGTCTTTATGTGTGGATGTGGGCTGGAAAGGCACGAAAAGACTGTTCCTTGTCAGTCTCCAGTGTGCATGAATGGTCAAGGCCCACATAATAATAATNGTTATTTATTTATATATTTTATTTATTTATTTATTTTTGTTCTTTACTCAATAATTATTTTTTAGAAATAGGTAATGCACATTTTCTTTTTAAATATCTTATTTTTACAACCAAACCTACTTTTGGTGTGCAAAATATGAATAAACATAAATAAATACAATAAAATTTAAGATGTGCGTTTATTTTGTCTATCAGTGTAGTTTTAATTTTATTTTATTGCCTAATTTCGTCTGTATTTTTCCAAGAGAATCAATCTCTTTCACTTGCAAAATCCTGTTTAAAAACATGCAAATGTCAGAATGGGCATTTTGGCTTTAACAGAAACTCAGGAAAAAAGAGGAAGTATCTCTTCTCCATTATTTATCGTAATATTTGAAATTGTTAAAAGACTCATACTATACCTTTTGTCTTCTTCGGTATAGAAGGTTTTTCCATATTAAAACTCTCAATTGTAGCCAGAATGCCATGTATAACAATTAAACATTCGCTGCCAGTACAGCGAGCTAACGACAAATAATTACTCTAAAACGAATATAATTTAAATAGTTAACAAGTTTTGAAGATTGTTTATTTTTTAGTATATCAGCTGTTTCTTCTATTTGGTTGCAGCATATGTTGCTTTGTTTGTGAGCATTTCACATAAATAAAGGCGATTTATAATAAAATTTAAAAATAAAAACCTTTGGTCTATCTTAATTTTTTTAAATGGTTTGAGACAGCATAGACTTATTGCTACAATTCTATTGCATTTAGTACTTCTCCTGTGCCAAATATCTCGTACTCAAAACATCACAATATCAATTAGTTTTAAATGTCAAATGTTAATACCATATGGAAAATTAAAGCATGATAGATTTTTTTTAGCATGTAAATTATGTTTGACCTAAAATAAGATGCCCCAAGCAAAAAACGTTCGTTGGCTGCAGAGAGTACTAAAATGATCCATAGACAGTTTGATGAGAAAGGGTAAGATGCCTGTAGACTTATTATAAATCGTACATCAAAAAATTAACTACGATCGTTAAATTTGTTTGTATGCGCAAATTTATTTATTTTTTAATTTCCTTAGTTTATTTTTTTTAAAGACAACCTAAAAAGCATTAAAATTATTGCAATAAAAACAAAAAACAGTGACATTCCTACGAAAAGTTTCATATTTGTTCATATTTTAACAGCTGTAAAACAAATAAATTTAGCAATGCACGACTACACCCGTTACTATATGCGTTTAAAGAACATAAATAGTTGAACGATTTAGCTAAAATAACTTTAGTTTTCTTTTTCATTTGTAAAATTTTATGTCTTCCTAGGGGTTAATGACATCGAACCGGAATGACTCCGTGATAGGAAAATCTTCGTCACTATTGAAGAAACCTAGCAAAATTTCTTCAAGAAACGAAGAGAAAAAGCCAAATATATTCAGGAGAATTCAAAACATGGTGGCGGGATTATTCTCAGTATGCATGAGTAATAATAACATTTATTATTTTTTCTCTTTATAAGATGGCATAGTTAACAGTTAAGTTCTTAACGTTTTAAATTTACTCGATCTAATATGGATTATTTAAAAGAATTTTTGTTTAAATGGGAAATTATCAAGTCCAGTATTTCCGTTTTTAAAATGTAAAAATTAGAGAGTTAGAGGCAAGTGCGAGACAGAAAAGTTTTCCATTCTATTTGAATACTGCCTTGTAAAGAACATTATAAATATTGTCTCATTGGGACAAAATAGAAATTCAGGTAATTTAATTATTTCCCTTTCATTTTAGTCTAATGTGCAGTGAGTTTATAACAAATAATAAACATTAATGTTTTCCTCTCAACAATATAGGTAACGAAGTTGTAAAATCCATGGAATTTCAATTATGTAAAACAATTAGTCGCAAATTTGTGAGATTTGTCTGTTGTCGACGGGGTGATGAACATGAAATTTGGTCATCACCGGTCCTTTTGGTCTATCTCCATTCGGTTGGCCTGTCAGACCCGCGTTCCGGCATTTCACCATCATCAGTGTGTTTTACGTGGGGAGTGGGTTTTGTTTGTCGGTGCATTTGGAGGATAAAGTCGTGAGTTTTTTTATGTTCCGCTTGAAAATAAAAGGCAGAATCAAAGAAAAATCAAACTAAGCCACTCATGAATCCTTAACAATACAGACGACAAAACATGCACGACAAAAAAGGACGAAAAATGTGCTTACTCGAAAACTTGGAATATGCAAACAACAGTTCATTTAACATTTTACATACATTTAAACCATTACAAAACTATATTTTAAAAAAATACCGACAAACAAAAGACAGCCCCGACGACCTTACAAAAGAGACTTGACTTTGCAGAAATCACACAGACCCAACAATGAGATGGCGAAATGCCAAAACGCGTTTGACAGATCAACCCAACGAGGATAGGCAAACGAAAATGAAAATTAATGACAAAATTTCACGTAATCCTTGTTTATGATTTTCATTTTTCATCATAAATACTTACATATGTTTCACCACCTATTAATGTCAAACTCTTATTATTTTTTAAACCCATTAAACTTTTTTTAAACGTATTTTAAACATTTTGCGCATTTCTACCGTCTTCCATTTAATTTTAATTTATCCTTTAAATGTATCAAAAGAGCTCGTGCTTATTGAGAAATATATTCTAGTTAAAGAGAACCAAATTTTGTTTGCTCATTCTGTTTTTTTTTTTTTTTTAATTAATTTATTTTTTTTATTGTTTATTTTATTTTTTTATTTTTTGAGAATATGTGTGATTGATTTATTTCTCATTTTTCATGTTTCACTGCATTGTTTCAATAATTTTTTTTTTTTTTTTTGAAAATTGTGTTTAATGTGATTGATTTATTTCTCATTTTTCGTTACACTGCATTGTTTCAAGATTTTTTTTTTTTTTTTGAGAATGTGTGATTTATTTCTCATTTTTCATGTTTCACTGCATTGTTTCAAGAATTTATTTGTTTCTTTGTCTTTTTGGATGAAGTTTTCAGACTTTTACTCATGATCTATATGGACTGAATTGTCAGAATAGGGTCAATTTTTTTATTGTGAATATTTTAAAAAGATTGTTTATCATTAAAGACCATTCCACATACAGAAATACAGCCCATTGATTTTTTTTTCTTTTTTTTATAACTAGGAATTTACTCAGTTGAATAGCACAGATTGATTAAAAATTTATTAGTTCTCTTTGATGATTTTTAGCCTTATACTGAGTTGTGGTGCATTTTTGACTCATTATAAGAAAAACAATGCATCAACTGTTTAAATTAACTCTGGTGCCTTAATTTTCCAATTAAAACTAATTTTTTGGTAAACACTGAACGTTTTAATATCAATCTTGCAATGTAAAGGCATTAATTGCATCAGCAAAAAATCATTCTATGTTTAAATAAAGGTACAAAATCCACTGACAAGAAATAAAACTGTATTAGGTACCTAATTATCAAAAATATAAATACATTTGTTGAACAAGCACTGGGACATTACTGGGCCAATCTACACTCGTTGGATTTTTTTATGTTTTACTCAAGCTCATTTCCTTGCGGAGTGGGCTTATTTGAGTCAATGATCAAGTTGTATCAAGTCTAAAATTTATTTCAATCCTACTGGCTTTCAAAACATAAACCAGTTGCAACAACAAACATATTATGATATCAGTACAATTGAGAAATGCACCTCATTTGACTTGAAAGTACCTAATACATTTTTATTTTTCACCAGTGGATTTTGTAGCTTTATTTTTTTAACATATTTATATTGCAAATTTGAAATGAAATTCGTTTAGTGTTTGTCAAATTTGTTTAAATTAGAACATGCACCAAAATCCATTTAACTAGGTGATACATTGTTTTTTGATACACACCCTGTAAATAATTTAGTCGTTGATTTTTTAGATAGTTAATTAGAAGTTGTTTCTACTTCTTGCTTTGGTTTTGCAAAATTAGTTTGTGAATTTGTCAACCGATAATAAAAAAACTTTATTTACACCTAAATATGTTCCAAATACAAATTTCTATGTCGTTTATGGTGAATTAACTGATAAAAGTTGCACTTTTACATAAGTAAAGAATAAGTATAAAAAATGGATGTACAATAAAATATCACGCTTCTTGATGTTTTTATTTTTTTAATTACTTATAAAAAGTTTACTACAAAGTATAAATATTTGTAATTATGATCAAATTTCATTTATTGTATGCTGATTTGTTTTTCATTTTATAAGTTTTTCCAATGTAGTTGTGCTCTCAAAATAACATTGAGAAAAAAAATTGAAAACCATGTTCCCTAGAAGAATTTACAATTGATACTTTTTCTGGTATCCAGGCTCACCGAGTAAAAGAAGTTTCTCAACCACCCCTCCTAAAAGGCAAGAATCTCTTCAGTTGGCATGTGAAGAAAAGTTGTCATTCATAGCACGATCTCTGCACATTGAGTCTCGTAAATCACAATTAAAACAACAAAAAAAACGAAAATTACCTCCGACACCACCTCCGCCGCCACCGGTGCCGCCTCCTTTTATGCTCTCTGTTCGAAAACCACTTACAACCCAGACAGACAAACAGAAAATGGCTCTTGTTACGAAACCGACAAGTTCGTTTTACCAGCATTCAGCCCACAACAAAGAAGTTTTAATACCAAGAGTCCGCTACTTTGATCCACATCCAAGTACTATCCGGCCTTATAGTTTTTCCGATTTAAAGAATCATGTCAACAACCCCATGTCTTTCTTGCAAGGCGTGAGACAAAGAAAAACAGTTGTTCAGAAAAATCTACCCCTAACAAAGTTTACCTGATATTGCAAATAAACAAAAATACTTTGATTTAACATTTTTCAGTATTTATTTGAATAATATCACAATAATCAAGTTAGTCGTAACAAGAGTTCAATTCAAATTTCTTCACTACTTGAGTTAATTGGTTAAAGATTGTCAGTTATTAACTAAGATAAAATTAATTGGCTCTTTCTATATTTGTTTTAACATACATATGCTCTAGAAAGAACAAACATATTCTAGCTATATTAATTTGACTTCTGTGTTCTTTTCATCTTAACTTCTATTATAAAACAGCAAAAACAAAATTAATATTTTAATTGGTTACCCTCTAAATCAATTTCAAGCAGTTTTAGATAAATGTGGAAAACTATGAAATAACCAATTGAAAATTTAGTATAAAAATAATATTAGCTGTGGGAAACTTATATCTATGAGTATCACAATTACTTTAAAAATAACTTAAAACTTGGTCTTTTGTTCAAAATGTCATATTATTATAGAAAATATGTATAATGTTATAATAATAATAATAATAATATAATTCTTTGTATGTCATCACAGATCTTTGCTGATAAAATGCTATAAAAATGATCAATTGTAGCATTAATTCATATCCAATAAACTCTAGTAATTGACACGTCAACGTGACCGTGTAGTTTTTCTGAATAAAATTTTTTTTCGTTGATATAATTGGTAGATTGAGAGCAGCATTTTTTGCCCAATTCATTTCTTTCGAGCAGATTAATCATAATGTTTTAGGCTAATCAAAAATTAACTGTATGTTTAAAATATAATTAACTTTAAGATTCTTCAACAAAGTATAATTTCAGCCATTAATACTTGAAATTACTAACTTATATCAACACATTCTCATAAGCTCCAAAATATCATTTTATAATTATGGTTATTTTAGGTTTGCTTTCTTATCCTGTTTTTTTAGATAAAAAAAGGTTAACTGAGAAAATTGTGAAATTTGAAAATGCAACACCTGATAAAACTGTACTGGACAATGAAAAGAAGATTGAACAAGACACACTTATTGACAAAGAACCAGAAATACAAGAAAGACCGGAACCTCCAAAAATACGGAAACCAATTGACGAGCGATTCATACAATTAAAAACTGTACAGAACACTTATTTTGTGAGCGCTTACAAAGGAACAATTGCAAAGTCAATTTACGGTGTACGTCAGGAAGAATTAATCCTTGGGAATACTTGTAATATACCTTAAAGACGCAATAATTGGTTCAATTAAAATTGAAAACTAAAATAATTAGTGAGTGACAGTAAAATTATATAATCAAGTATTAAGCTTTAATATACAAAAACATGTTATGTTGCTTTCATTATTAAACTGACTTCTACCATAAACAATTGAAATTAATGCTTTTGAATTATTATTATTAGATAATTACCCCTTATTTATTTGCATTTAATTACAATTTATTTATGGTTCTTTATTTCAATTATGAATGGAAAAATTTTCAATCGTACAATTATTTTCAATTGGTCTCCCAAATGGATGTTTAAATAAATTTTAATTATAAAGCAATAAATGAAACTTTTTTTGTGAAATTCAGGCGGGCAGTCTAAGTCCGGATTCGAGATGACACAGAATATGAGATCGGCAAGACAGTCCAAATTCAGAAAATCTTGTAATATTGAACCGAGTGAGGAATTCACTTATGTCTCTTCCATGTTAGCTGAAGAAAGAAGAAAAGCCAGACGTTCTCAAGTGAAGGCCATATCAGCTGAAATCCTGATCCCGGAAGAACCAAGACGCGAATCATCATTACAAAGGATAACGGGCAAGAAAGAACGTCGTATCCCAAAAACTGAGGGTTCTGACATTGATTTAGTAGCATACACATCGAAATATGAAGATTCAATTCTCGCAGGGATTAAACTAAAACCAAAACCACACAAACGTCCAAATAATAATAATAATAATAATAACACTAATAATAATAATAAGAAGAATTGATTTGTTTGGCTTTTATAAACCAACGTATTATTTTTATTCACACAATATACTTGTACTAAAAGTTTATTTAGCATCATTATTTATTGTTTATAAGTCATATAATTTTCATACAAGTTCAATTTATTTGGTTGTTTTATTAGGTTTCGTGGTCTGCTTGACCAAATAAATTCTTTTCAATTAATTAAGGTTTTGGTTGAGATAAAAAAGTTTTGTTTGTGTTTTGAAATTATGAAATTTTAAATAAAATAAGGCAAAACAACAACAAATCATATTCTGAATCTTGGTGCCCAAAAACAGTGCTTTTTCAATTATTGCTTACAATTTTCATTGAAACTTGTAGTAATAAAGTAATATGAATATAATTTATTTATAAAAATAGCACAGGGAATAAATAATTATCACATTTACTATAATGGTGATAGGAAAAAGCTCACAGTATAATTTTTCAAGTACTCTATGAACATTCATATATTCTTAAGGCATTTATAACAGCAAAATATTTAAGGAATGTTTATTTCTAGTTAAAACCATTAAGACAAGTGCATTTAAGAAATTGGAAGTTGAAATAAACTTAATGGCATCTTTTAAAGAAATGATTTATAATCAGTCTGTTTTTCTATAATTATATTCCATAGACAAAGTGCTCTAGTATCCATGAAACTGGAAACTATTTAAGTTTAAAACATCTGAAGATGGGAAGCGAATAGCACCCCGAAATATATATAAATAAAGTAAATTTTCACAAAAATTGTTTTTGGTCATCTTCGTCTATCGAATATAATAAAGTAATAAGATAAAAAATGGATTTATAATATATTTAAAAAATCTTTTATGCATATATTTTTCTCAGTTTGATTTACAAACAGGTAAATTTAGAGTTCAATGAAATTGGAAACTACTTTAACATGAAAACAACATTTAAAATCGGAATTTTAAAAAAAATTTATGAAAAGCTTTTGCAATTACTTTTTAATTTAATTTATTTACACAAAACCCTAAACAAATATAAAACCGATGATACTTTGGAAGGCAAAAGCCTATGAAAATATTACTGAAAATGGTTAATTTTTTGGTTTTTGGGAAACTGTTCAAAAGGATAGATGAGAAGAAGAGAGAAATATGAACAGATTTTTGTTAAAATTTTGGCTTATTTGGAAAGTATAATATTTACCACTTATATTACTTATTTACCTCAATAACATCATATTAGGAGGCACTGTATGATAAAATTTGAACCCTGCATACTCAGAAAGGCTTCTTTAAAGGTATCCCAGGGGTTTCTCGTACCTCTACTGTTGCAAACCCCCATTTAAAAAAATATATAAATATTTTTATATATAAATAAGTCAAAAAATATTACACAGTATCAATTGAGAATCTCAATTACAATCTTGGTGTTCTGGTGTTTTTGAAAAAAGCCTCTTCATAGGTGCTAGATTCAAAACTGGGACCTTTACCTTACAGTGTTGATCACCATGTCAACGCCTTAACCATTGCGGGGACCAACACCCCTAAGAAATGTTTTTAAAAGTAAAGTAATTCCTGTCAAGGGGGCTTACACCCAACCACCCGTTAGGAGTCCTGGACAAGTGGCCAAATTACTTTACATTATTTATTTTTTTCATACTTTCTCAATTAAAACTACATAGACTATGCCAGGATACGAACCCAGAACATTCGTTCCCATGGCAAATACGAGTCTGATGCCCTAATAACTCGGCCACTGTGGTCCTTAAAATGTATTGTAGATATTCAAAGTAAGTTTTAATGACTTCTTTTGAGACAAGAAAGTAATAGGTATTGAATAAATATTTTTTTAAGTTTATTTTTACTTAAGCATAATTTTTACATGGCCTAAACAACTATGCACTCCTTGTAGAACAAGTAATTTAATTTCTCAGGGTTGTTTTGTAACAGTGCCTTTTTTATTTATAGTTCTTAAATTTAAACAATAACAAAGAAAGTGTACAGATTTAAAATTGGTTAAAATAATTTTATTGTCACAATAATTCCTGACTGTTCAAAGGATTTTAGGATAATTTATGATGTTACCAAGCTAATGACTTTTTAAGTTGTTCAATTCAGAACATTTTTATCATTTTATACATTAAAACAAAGTAAACCAATCAAGAAAAACGAAGAATTAAATTATTTAAATTGTTGTTCTAGTTCTGGAAAGTGGGAGAAGAGAAACTGGCACATCATTTTTTCTGAATACTTAAGGGAAAATTTAATTGCCTTCCGGAGTAAAAAAACAAAATCAAAAAACATTCCATGGTGTGAATTACAACTAAAATAAATCGCAAACAAAAATGGTAGAGCCGTTTTTAAAATACTCGACAAAATGTTTAAGGACAATTGCAAAATGTAATTACATTGAGAAGAGATTGATGTCATACCAAGAAGGATTTGTTTATTTAGGAGATGCTCTACGGTCACTCCAAAAAACATACCATGTTACCCCCAGATGCTATTTCGCCATGAATATGAGAACGAACTTGGAAAAAAACTTCCAAAAATGCCGCAGGGTTAGAGGAAAAGCAAAATTCAGCATATTTGGAAAGAAGTGGGAATAAAACATGTTTTAAAAATTTTCTTATGTTCTATGTTAAGAAATTCATCGATTGTTAGTATTATTTATACTAAATTAGTTAGTTTTATTAATTTGTAAAATAATAAGTACATATAATCAATATTATTTAGGAGAATTGTTTTTTTTCTGGTTTTACTATTGTAATTTTCTCTTAAAAGAAAAATGTTATTTATCAATCAGTCATCTACTTCTTAAATTAATAACCATTATCTTAAGAGAAAATTAGAGAAAATCTGTTAGTTAAGTGATGATGAATTAGTTGCAAGACTTCATTACTTTTTGTTTTTTTAGAATTCGAAGAAGAAATCAAAAGAGTATATAGTTTCTTCAGAAATAGTGCTGAAGACAGTACAAAACTGTTATAAAGAGGATAAAAACAAAAAATTGTCAAACATTAATTTCAAATAGAATGTAGACATGTCATCCATTGGAAATCTCCTAAGTCAATTTATCCGGAGAGGTGGTCCTTTGCAAAAGCCAACAAATGCTGCTTGCAATTCATTGTCACATAAACTGAAGAAATTATCATACGTGCATAAGCCATTAACAGAAAGAATGTGCTCATACGAACAAGGTTTCGTGTACATAGCTGACACGTTAAGATCGGTTCGAAGGTCATATAGAATAACCAGGTGCCCATCATATGACGATATCAAAAAACTGGGCTTATGGGGAATGAATAAGACAGCAAAATGCTTTAAATAAACATGTAAACTGCATTTTACAGAAGCCTTCAAATTTATTGCTGCTTGGTTTCTTAAAATTAGTTAACACAATTATTATTTCTATTTTTTATTATTTATAAAATCATTTCAAATCAAAATATCAGTACTCAAAATAAATTAAATATAAATAATGAATACTTTGATTTCTTCACAAATTACCTTAAAAGGAGAGAACAGATCACATGAATTTTGGGCATGTACAGCAAACCAACTCCGCAAAATTGTGTTCTACAAGGAAGCTTTCTTGATCCAATACTTTTACTTACATTCACGTCAGACTTGTCTAAGCTCGGGTATATTATTTTATATCAAGATGATACCACCTTAATGTTTATTGCGAAATATTAAAATTACACCTTTAAAAAACAGAACTCAAAATAATAATAAAAAATGCCTGGGCCATAACCTCCTAGTCCTTAACTATATATTAAAAAGCATTAAAGAATTCAAAGATGTGAAGGTGAAAATGTCGAAACTTGCTTATTTAGAACCCATAGAAATTACCTTGGAACATTGCTTAAAAGTTTGAATATTTAGTACATACATGCTTTTTGACAATTAAGTCTTTGACTAAAAAATTATAAATTTTTTCTATATTACTCTTATTTATCCTACATCATCATATATCTGTGCGATAAGTGCTGTTGGTCAAATTAAAGCTGTCAGTTTACTATATAAAAAATTATTAAAATCAAGCGCAGAAATTTTTTCAGAATTTTTTTTTTTTTTTTGGTTTATGCTGGCATATTACCCATGAAGTTTTCTATTTTCATTTTACTGTCGAGCGGGATCGGCCGACTAGGACCAGGTCCCCGCCGCGCACCCGCACCCTCTCATTCAGCTCCATCATCTTCTCATCTCTAAATTTTCATGGTTGAAGATAATCAAAAAGAAACGTTTATCGACTTTAGAAATCCATAGATTATGTTGAAAGCTGATGGATTGTTGCTTATTAGGATAGATTCTAAGTTTATTGGTTTGGAAATGTTTGGGACTTTGCTCAGATTTTTTAGCAGTTTGTCTCTTTCATTTTCGTATTCTGGACATTCAAAAATTATGTGGTTAGGATTTGAAGGGCAATTGCAAGTGGAACAGTTCGTAGACGATGCCAAACCGATTCTCTTCTTGTAGCTACCCCATAGGCCATGATTTGTCTTATTATAAATATAAAATAAAATAAAATTATATTTCGATAACAAACATTGATTTATGTAAGCTCAATTCTGTACATACGTCCACATATACATACATGTAGAGGCGACCTGCAAGAATCGCCAACTTCAATGTTTTGAAGGCCAGTCAGATCTAGGGCTTATCTATTCTGCTGCCAAAATTAGGCTCCTCGGTCTGTCAAAAGCTAGGTCATTTCAAACTCGAACATATGTACTTTTTAAACCTAGGGACATACACATTTGTTCTTAAATGCATTCTTCCCTATTTTTATGCCATTAACTTAAGTAGGCTGGTGGAGTACTTGTTCCTCCATCACCCATTATGTATACTTTGTAACTAATCTGAGTATCAATGTATAGTGGATATTCCACCCCTCTCACACTATATATTCACTCTAATAAATACACTTACTCTGAGTATACCAAAAGAGGGAATAAAAGGAGATTGCTCATACACAATTCTAATATCAGGTGGCATTTCTACTCCTTCTTTGTATGTAGCCAAGGAACAATCAAGTTTTTTCTAGTTACTGGATTTTGGCCCAAAAGTTGTCTGTGTGTCAACCTCATACAGCTATTTTTAGTCCATCTTCTTTGATTCAGGTCCTCCGAGGGTCACCCAGGCTTCTGATACATAGGAGCTTCTGTGCGGATTCCACCCACCAATGCTGCCACTTCCTGTTAATCATGTTTTTTCTTTTTTAGTATTAGAGAGCCGGATCGCGGTGGTCAGGTCCCAAAGTTGGGATGTTCTGGCCATAGCCACTTCATCCGCTTCTTATTTACCTCCATGTCTATGTGTCTGGGAACCCCAACAACAACAATTGCTGCTTCAGTTCATGGTGTCTCTCGAAAAAGAAGGTCCATGAAGGAATTATCATGGATATCATGCGTGAGGAACATATGAACACAAGATGAACATGAATTCTCTCTATCTTTCTCAGTGTTTTTAAATCAATTTGCTTTTATATTAACAATTTACCTAAAGATACCTCAAGATACAACTTATTTACCCTCACTGGAGACTTCATGTTTAGATTAACACTTTAATTTTATACTGGGCATTCAGTTCAAGAAAGTGAATTGAAAATAAACGATTGTTTATTAGGTGTTCTTGAACATACAATTATTCAGTTTCTTCATTCATTTCTTGACTTAATACACATCAATTTTTAGATTTTAAACATTAATTTGTAATTTTATAAAAGCATTTTCATCAAGATCAATCCTTTTGATCATTTTGATTTTTGATAGTCGGGATTAGGTTTGTTTTTTAACTTGTTATAGTTTCAATTAATTTAATAATGCTTTAATGAATATGAATCATCTTGACAATGTGGATGGGCCATATAAACAAATAATTTTCATATTTACTTACACTGTATTAAATAATAAAGTACATAACTTTTTAAAATGTACAACACTAACTTTCAACTAGAGGTATTAACCTCTATTTATTACAAGTAGTATAACAAAACAAAAAAAAATCAATTTTATTTCCTGCAAAATGCATTGGCAAATTATAATATATATTTGTAACTTTAATATATATTAAAAAATATTCACTTCATCTTGGCACAGCACCATAAAATTACATTTGATCTTATAAACATTTTATCTTATAATTCTAAAAAGTTAGTTTATATACAGCTATTTCATTTAAAAAAAAATTTACAAAAAAAAATGTTAGTAATTTAATAAAATCTTGATATCTCTCTTTGGCACTACAATCGAAAGCAAAAATATGTTCATATTACAAAAATAAGTGATAACTACTTTTTTAAAAACTTTTTTTTGTTGATAAAATGACTAAAGTAAATAAAATAAATTGATCTCAACACTATATTTTAATACAACTTTCTTTCCTCCTTTTGTTTTTATTCACAATTAAATGACAGCCAGATTTTTTTGTTGGAATGTTTGAGAAAAACCGAAAGAAAGAAATGCAAAACTTTTTATACAAAATAAATGATGTATAAGGTGAACCTGTGTTTGTAATACAACAAATAGCAAACTTATATGTAAATTATTACAGTGATGGTAAGACTAAACCATTTTTGTTCTACAATGTAGGTATGCACAAGCCAGAAAAAAATTGACAATTCCATCATTCAAAAAATTTATAGAAAAATTAAATTTTATTATTTTGATATCCTTGTAAAGAAATTTGTTTCAAAGAAGAAAGCTATTACAAAATTGCATGATAAATCAGTTTAACATTAGAAAAATTATCATTTGATTTTATTATGTTTCTCTAGAAAACAAATATAAGTCTAAAGTTTAAATAATGACTAGTTTTGAAATAGAAAAATTGTTTACCCTAGTTATGGTTTTACTTGTTTTTTTGCATATTATCAGTTGTAATTGAAAAAAAGAAAAGCAAAAACAGAAAGAAGAAAAATTAAAAAGGTTTAATTTCCTCAAAACAGGCCCACCTTATCTAAGGAAACAAAAATCTAAATACATAAATGAATAATACAAGAAATTTGAAACTTAGGGTGAACTATGCCCATTCCTGTGGATCATGCTCCTTTTGTCAGATGTCGGAGAGAGGCTAGCCCTGGGGCTCTTATGTCCAGCTCTCACAGGGATTCGCGAAGGAGTCGTTGACTTAATTGTCGTGATGGTCACATTTGACCGTGTAGGTTTAGCTATTTCAGCCCTTTGTGAAGGTGAAGCTTTCAATGCTAAAATTTGTTCATCCGACATATTTTCCTTGCTGAAACTGTCTCTTTGACTTGTCGTAGGTTTTTTATCAGAAGCCAAGCTTGTTTCTTGTAATTTAGAAATTTGATCGTGCAATTTGTCATTTACTTTTTCTGCAATGGATTTTTGAGGACTTTCTGGCGGAGAGGATTCTCTTATTTCTGCTTCTATCATTTGCTTTAGAAAATACTCTGTATTTTCACAATTATTATTTTGTTTTGGTGGTTTAACAGGTGCTTTTTTCAAAGGAGACTTTGAAATGAGGGAACAAGTTTCTTGGGGTTGAAATATTGTTTCTTGGACCAGATGATCTAACAACTTTTCTGTATTGCCTGGAAATGAGGAATCAGTTATTTTTCCTGTCATTTCAATTTTTGAAGAAGTCATATCTGGTTTTATTTCTTCTGTTTCATCGCAATCATCATTCTGTGAAGTATTATCATTGTTCGTGATTTTACTTATCTGCTTGCTTTGTGTAAAAGTCATTTGTATGTTCAGAGAACTGTCATCTGGCATTACAGTCTTATGGTTGGTCGTAATTATACGTTCAAATTGTGGGGAAGTTTCATATTCATTTATCTTCTCAGGAGAAATTTGACTGCTTTGAAAATGTTTTGTCAAAATAGGACTGACCTCTTGAGCCTTAAGTGTAGCCATGTGGTCAAGAAATTGCTCAGTGCTATCAAAATGTACCACATCATTGGTTGGTTGTCTTTCTGATGGTACTTGTATTTCAGTAATAAAAGAATATGTAGGCACAGGAGAGGTTGGTAGTTCTGGAGGTGTGTCCTCATCATTGAGCTGGTCCAAAGTGAGCAGGATGTCACCGTCTGAGTTTTCATACTTAAACGGTGTAGATGAAACTAATTCCCCCTTTTCTGGTGTTGAACAGCCTGAAATGCCCAAATCTGTTTCTGATTCACTTCCATTTTGGATTATTTCTTCAAGCGTTCCCCATACCGATGACTTTTTCAAAGTCCCAGCTATGCCGTTATCCAATCTAGCTTCCTTTTGCGGGGACACGCAATCATCTTGAGGAGGTAGAGGTGCCTTTCTTTTCTTACAACCTGGTGCTCCGTCTCCTAGATCAAGGGACACAGCTCTTTCTAAAAGTACAACGCTGTCTGCTTCATAGCGTGACAAATCTCCCAAGGATGAAGCTTTACGGCTTTCATTATCTTGAGGTACCTGGTGTACTGTAATATGTGTAGAGTTAAGTTCAATAGTACCACATGTGTCTCCTGCTTCAGAATCACTTTCTGAATGCACAGAATGCAAACTTTCATGTTCATCTTCAGCATCTTGAGGGGGCATTGGAGCTTTTCTTTTATTTCTTTTTGCAGCTATTGGATCCTCTATGTCCAGAGAATATTTATTGTCAACTTCATCATGAGCATCAGTAACAATGGAAGATTTCCTGCTCTCTTTGGCAGCAGTCCCAGCTTTCTCTACAACTTCAGGGACAATTAAATCTGCAGTTACAAATCCATCACCTACAATAATTTTTCCCGAAGTTGGCACTGTGCTAAATTCCTTTGTCTCCTTGGCATCCTTGGTATCTTTGATCTCCTTAATTTCCTTGACATCTTTCACCTCTTTTACTTCTTCCTTATGAGGATCTTCCATATGCAATGAATTGTGTAACTTCTCTTTTAGGTTTTGTATTCCTTTTACAAGATAAGATTTAACGTTACTCGGCGAAGAATCCTTTGACTTTTCAGGTTCGACTACTTCCAAATCAATCTCATGGAAAATACTTTCATGTTTCTGGACAGTTTCCAGCATACAGTTTCTTGAATTTTGGGTTTTTTCATGTTCAATTGACCTGCTTTTTCTATCAAGAGTTGTGGGTTTTCCAGAATCACTTAAGCTCACATCAGATAACAAACTTGATGGTTGATCCCCTTGTTTCCTGTTTACTTTTCCAATCTGTTGAAATAAAAAACAAAAGTCAATCTATTCCGAACAAAATTCAAAATTCAAAATTGTACCTGTTGAAGATCTGAAATAGAATGGCTCCTGTAAAATGGGTGGCAAATTTTATGAGGTGGTGGTGGAGTCCTAAGGAGAGTTGAAGTATTCTGACCACTTCTTTCAATTGCCAGTTCAACTTCATAAGGCGAAGCATAACTCAAAATAGTAAGGGCATCTTCAAAAACGACATGTCTCAAGTTGATTTTAATACTGTCAATCCTATCACCTAGAACAAGCATCATATTTTTTATTTTTATTATTATGAGGCCCTAAATAATAAATTTTCTACCAGAAGTAATGCGTCCACTTTCAGAAGCTGGTCCTCTGTGCAATACATCTTTGATGTAAATACCATCTCTCATATTTCCACAGATGTTGAAACCTAATCCAGTGAAATCGTGGCTTCTCAATGGGACAATTGTCAAAGGAGGTTGCTGAAAAATATTCAGTTATTCATTCTTATTCAAAATTATATTAATTATTAAATAGCGATAATTACAGCTGTATATGAATCATCCATAGCTTTGACTTTGTCGCTGCTTGAACGCAGCAAACCCATTGAATTCCAGTGAGGCCATTTCAACTAAAAATATCCAAAAAGAAATCCATTACCTTCAGTTTTATTTAGAATGTACAAATTCAACTACCTTATTATTGCTTTCTTTTTCATTCGGTACAATCGACGGACCCTCTAAAATTGAAAACAAAAAGTAAATAAATTAACATGAGAATTCAAATTTAAATGACAATTTAGATAGGAATCAAGTTTACTAACCTTTAAAGCCTGGGTTGTCAAATGCAAAAACAGATTCACCTTTCTCTGGATCTGAGATCAAAACAAGGTGCTGACCTGTAAAAATTAAAAAATGGAAACTGTTAAAAGTTTATTCATATTTGTATTTGACACTGTATGCATTTCTGAAATTAGATATCTCTATAGTGTTGTTTGCAGTTGAGGGTTAAACTTTGGTACCAAATATTAATTGCAGCTATTGATAATAAAATAACAGCCTCCAAACATGCATCACTCATTTTCTCATACGTTCTCAATTTTCTCATTTTCTCCAATATATTAATATTATTATACTAATAGGGCAATAGAATACCCCACCATATATACAAAATATACAACAGATTTTTAATAATGGTTTGTTATTATACCATTGACCCTCTCATAACATTCGTCCTCATAAATATATTTATTATGAAATACTAAATTCTATCTCATTACTCAAAGTGAAAAAGTCTTCTGGTCCTGATTGCATACCCCCTATATTAGTTAAAAAGTGTTCTGCGGCTCTTATTGCTCCTTTACACTATATTCTGAATCAGTCGTTAAAAACAGGTATTTTCCCCAAAGCTTGGAAAAGCACTTTTGTCATTCCTCTACATAAAGCTGACGATAGATCTAATGTTTTCAATTACAGACCAATATCTATTCAATCCATGTTCTCCAAGATATTTGATTCTATTATTTGTAATAAACTTAAAAACGACATTAAATCTTTTATTATACCTCAGCAACATGGTTTCTGCTCTAATAGACCAACTGTTACTAACCTGCTCACATTTCAAAATTACATCTTAGATGCAATAAACTCTGGACACCAAGTAGACTCAGTGTATACTGATTTTTCTAAAGATTTCGATAAAGTAAATCACACAATACTGTTAAGGAAACTAATGGATTATGATTTCACTGGAACTATCTTGAATTGGTTATCCAGCTTTCTCTCCTACAGAAAACAAATAGTCAAAATAAAATCATTTAAATCATGTCCCTTTGCAGCTTCCTCGGGAGTCCCGCGAGGGTCTCATCTTGGACCAGTTTTGTTTCCCTTATTTATTAATGATATCCATCTTGCTCTCCCTTCTGCTCAATTTTTATTATTTGCTGATGATCTGAAAATCTATTCCATAATCACTTCTTCTTCTGATTGCTTACAATTACAAAATTCTATCAATAACGTGCTAACCTGGTGCTCCAATAACAAATTTGCTCTTAATGTTTCCAAATGCTACACAATTACATTCTCTCATAAGAAACAACCTTTTATTTATCTCTATACTCTCCACGATGCTCTTTTAACGCGAGTTGAGGCCGTAAAGGATCTTGGTGTACTTTTTGATCAAAAGCTCAAGTTTAAAGAACATATTTCTTCAATAAAAAATAGATCTATGAAGATGCTAGGTTTCATCATCTAGAACACCTATGAATTTAAAAATCCTCTATGTTTTGTCCATCTTTAAAAAGCTTTTGTACAACCCATACTAGAATATGCTACACCTGTTTGGAACCCATTCTATCTAAATTATCAAAAAATTCTTCAATCTGTACAAAACAAATTTAAAAAAAAACTTTCCTACAAATTCAATCTTCCTCCGAATTCTGAATTTAAACCTTTCCTCCCTGGAATCCGCTCTGAATTTAAACTTTTCGAACTGGCACTAAGAAGGGATTACTTTGATATTGTTTTTGTATTTAAATTATTAAACAATCTCATTGATAGTCCTTATCTCCTACCTCTACTACAGCTACATGTCCCTTCGTACTCTCTTAAAACCTATAAATTATTTTATATTGAATTCCAAAGCTCTAACTACATGCTATCTGCAATAGCATTGACTTCTTCAATAGTTCTGTGCAATCTGTGAAAAACCTTATCCTACAACCTTAGTTGAATGCTTTTATATTTCATGCTGTACAAAATTATTACAATTTCATTTACTGGTTCAACTAATTCTCACACTCTAGTCTTATTATATATTTACAAAGAGCATTATTTTCATTAAATATGTACCTAATTATTGTAGTTTCAATTGTCTTTCAGCTTTATTTCGTTTCCTCTGCCTTATTTGGTTAGTAATTATGTCTTTCATTTTTGTTGTTCAGTTTTTACTCTTTAATTGTGTTTTTATATTTATCATTTATATTATTATCATGTATATACGTCCTTATTCTTTTTATACATATTATTTGTATTTTTACATACATTATTTATATTTTTTGTTATTGTAAAATGTCTTTTTTATAGTGGATTTCGATCCGTAAATAAATAAATATTTATTCATGTGTGGTGATTAGTGACCGTTTGTCGATAATTATTAAAAAAATCGTGAGATGCGGTCTGGTGTGATGTTGGTTTCAGAAAAACATTTTCTTTATCGTGCCAACGTTTCGATCTTTATTGAGATCATCTTCAGGGCCTGGGATTTACAAACATTGTTTAAATTTAACAAATACATGAAGGATGTGGAAAAAAGTGAATTTGTACAATGCAAAAAAATATATTTTTTATTCAACCAAAGTAATTCTCTTTCAAAGTATTTGTAAATCCCAGGCCCTGAAGATGTTCTCAATAAAGATCGAAACGTTGGCACGATAAAGAAAATGTTTTTCTGAAACCTACATGACACCAGACCGCATCTCACGATTTCTGAATAATTATATCTAGTCAATGAAACATTCTAACACAAAAACAGAGAAATAAACACTTTTTTTGCAATAAAAGCCTTCTATTTCCTTCGTAAAAAATGCATAAACTCACTGCTGTGCTTAAGAGCAATTGCTATCCCTCTCTATATGGAGTGAAGTAACACACTTTTACTACGAGGGGCATGTCAAACGATATTATCTTTGTGCTTACGACCAAAAGTAAGTGTTCGTGGGTGAGCCATCAAAGTCTGTTTTCTAAAATAATAAATCACACAGACCCGGCACCGAAGAAGAAGCTGAAACGTGCTTGACACATCTAAAACGACGAATGGTCAGTACAAAATGATCGATCGCAAACGTCAAAAGTACAGGTCAGGCTTTAGTTTAAAGCAAGCGCGATGATTACAGATTGGACTCGATGGGGAAAATACATTTTTTAGGGCAAATCTGGCACGTTTCGAGAGACAGCTTTCCCATTCTCTTCCTTGGGAACGTCAGACGAATCGGGTAGAAAGCAAAGGCAGGAAGTGACAGGACGGAAGGAGAAAAACTGGGTTTCCAACGAGACGGGTTGACCCGGTCCTAGTTTTCGAACCGTCAAATTTAAATTTTAATGCATTATTGCAAAAGTGGCTATTTGGAACATAACAAAGTACTGCAATGAAACGTGCTAGAAAAGACAAAAAACCTGCAATTTTATCAAATAAGTCTGCATAGTCAATCATCCTGGTAATCTCAGTTTTATTATATATGTAGGTTCATAAAAAAAATTAATGCTGTTCATTAAATATAAAAATTGATTATAAACCACCATCTTCTCAGACAAAACCTCAAATATCAAATTCACACCTTTCGAAAATTAAGGCAACAATTCTTCTTGAATTCTTTTTGTAAACACAACTGATTTCCGTTTAGATAAATTATTATGTTAAAAAAATCTTAATGCCTCTTAAACAAAAGAAAACAAACCTAAAAACCATGTTTATTATTCTATTACAAATTGAGTCGTATAAATTCACCTACCATATTCGCGAACTATCGCTCTTTCCGATTATCACTCTACCAGTTTACACAGAAATGTGTAAAAACCAAAACTACTATCACAAACAAAGTTTGTACAAAAATGAAAAAGCCCAGCTAGAAAGCTTCAATTTTATTGGCGAGCTTGCAAAAATTGCTGCGCTCATCACCACTACCAAGCCAGACGACGTCTTTACTTCAAAATTATTTCTTAATTTTTTAACTAGAGAAAAAAAAACTTTTTTAACTAAAGAAGAAAATAGAAATGTATTTATTTTTGCAAAAAGGTTAAAATGCAATAATACAATTGACATGAAAAATAGTAGGAAGTCGTTATCTTGTAGTTATTATTAACCATATTACAAAAATAGGATTATGATTAAAAATACGACACTGTTTTTTAACATTTACCTAACTGGTAGTAGTATTTTATTTTATTAGAGAAAGTCTAATGATTATTACGGTGTTACAGTCGAATACAAATATCAAACACGAAAATCAAAAAGTGGGCACTGTCAACACGACACGCAAGAATGGCACAATTACACAGAAAACAAACACTTTGAGCCCTGAAGATGATCTCAATAAAGATCGAAACGTTGGCACGATAACGAAAATGTTTTTCTGAAACCTACATCACACCAGACCGCATCTCACGATTTCTGAATAATTATCGATTAACGGTCATTAATCACCACACAAATATCAAATCACGCATATTTGTTAAATAGTTCATTTTTGAACGAACATATTTTCTAAATTAAAGATTGAAGGTTGAGATGATTTATGATTAAGAGGTTTGCGATTATCAATTACGAAAACCTTTCGGGTCAGTAAAACAAACTGATCGAAATCTGTTCTTGACCAATCACAACACGAAGGGGCAATTGGTGACGCGGCAAAAATTGCCGTATTCACCCACAAGATTGGCCGGGCAATCACTACAATCTTATCTAATGCAAATTTTTTTAAACATTAAAGGTTTTTGAAAAAAAAGTGGATTTTTCAAAAACTTTGAAAGAATCTTACAAGGATGATTCGATGATAAAAATCGATTTTTTTATGAAATATTTTCTTGATGTTATTAGACTGTGAGGCAAAAAAGTGGCCACCCTTAATATTTTTAATAATCTCTTAGATAATCATACATTGATTATCTTACAACAATATTTAGTCCATTTTAAAGGATTAGAGGAAAATAAAACACTGATAAAAGATACAATTGGATTTTGTAAATAAATCTATCAATAATAAATCTATTCTTTGTTGATTTTTCTGTAAAGCTTCTTCCTAACATTCCGGTGGTATGATTATTTTACCATTTCTAAGTTTCAAATTTGTTTGAGTGATGATTTTAAATGATACAGACTCGGCTAGAATCTTTGTTGGAAGATGGGAGTCAAAAGTTTGTAGCCAGGGTACTTAACATTCTCAGAACAATGTCCTAAGGGTGTTCCATCGTTACCAAGATACTGGAGGATACTCAAGAAGGCCCGCCATTGTGTCAGATCTCAGAGAGATGATGGTTTTATTGTTTCGAATGCACTCCGTAATCGACATTCTACCGCTGTTGAGCACGACTTCTACCGCAACGACAAGTTAGAAATGTTAATGCCAGCTTACTTACTCTAAGTCGAAGACTCAGAAGCTCGATTACGAGCCACTGGTCCATCCTTAGTTTTCTCTCATATAATGACATAATATATAAACCTTGGTAAAGGCACAAAGAAGAGAAATTAAACTTTCGAACGGTTGTAATAAAGTTGAATTTGGGTAGAATCCAGAAGAGTTATGAATTTTTAAGTGCAAAACGGGACATCGGCAAGAAAATAAGTCCCCGGCGAATCTAGCCAAAAATGTCTATTACTGCGATCAAAATGCGTATTTAAAGGTTTAAGGTGTGCTTAAAACTAATGCGATTTTTTAAAAACAAAAATATGTTTTGTCCTTACTAGTATCGTCTTTTTGTTTTTGCAACTGTTTATAAATCTAATATTTTTAAAAAATCTACTGGTGTATGACAAACCGAAATAAAGACAGAAACTCACACTTAAGAAATATACAAATTACATGAATATTTTTTCTCGGCTTCTAGGGCCCATTGGAAAGATCGATCGGACGTCTAATGTTTTTCGAAATAGTATCACAAAATAAATTTCATTAAGATCAATGATTCACTTCAGTAGTTATAGTATAAAATTGCCTAAAAAGCCGATGAAGTGGATATTTGTTTGAAAAAATATAAAGCTTTGTAGATGAAAAGAGAAAATTGGATTATTGCAATGTTTCGACCAAAATTAAAAAAAAAAGTAAAAGCATAGGAAGAATGGTTTAATAGAATTACCAGGAAAATAGCAGATGTTATAAACAAAAACTATATTTTCTGGTCATATAACTCTTCCATTTTCCTGGTAATGATGATACCACTCTACCAATACTTTTATCAAATTTTGGTCGAAACATTGCAACAAACCAATTTTCTCCTTTCATCTACAAAGCTTTATGCCTTTCATTCAATTTGTTTGAAAAAAAAATAAAGCTTTGCAGATGAAAGGAGAAAATAGGATTATTGCAATGTTTCGACCAAAATCTGGTAAAAGCATTGGAAGAATGGGATAGTATTACCAGGAAAATAGCAGAGAGTTATAAATAAAAACTGTATTGTCTGTCTTTATTTATACCCTCTGTTATTTTCCTGGTAATTCTATGATACATTCTTCCAACACTTTTATCAGATTTTGGTCGAAACATTGCAACAATCCAATTTTCTTCTTTCATCTACAAAGCTTTATGCCTTTCATTCAATTTGTTTCAGAAAACAAAGTTTTGTAGATGAAAGTAGAAAATTGGATTATTTCAATGTTTCGACCAAAATCTGATAAAACTATTGGAAGAATGGCATCATAGAATTACCAGGAAAATAGCAGAGAGTTATAACAAAAATTATATTGTCTGCCTTTATTTATAATTCTGGGCTATTTTCCTGGTAATTCTATGATACCTTGCTTCCAATTTTATCAGGTTTTGGTCGAAACGTTGCAATAATCCAATTTTCTCCTTTCGTCTACAAAGCTTTATGCCTTTCATTCAATTTGTTTGAAAAAAAAAACAAAGCTTTGTAGATGAAAGGAGAAAATAGGATTATTGCAATGTTTCGACCAAAATCTGATAAAGTATTGGAAGATTGGCATCATAGAATTACCAGGAAAATAGCAGAGAGTTATAAAGAAAAACTATATTGTCTGTTTTTATTTATAATTCTCTGCTATTTTCCTGGTAATTCTATGATGCCATTCTTCCAATGCTTCTATCAGATTTTGGTCGAAACATTGCTACATCCCAATTTTCTCCTTTCATCTAAAAAGTTTTATGCCTTTTCATTCAATTTGTTTGAAAAAACATAAAGCTTTGTAGATGAAAGGAGAAAATTGGGATGTTGCAACGTTTCGACCAAAATCTGATAAAAGTATTGGAAGAATGGTATCATAGAATTACCAGGAAAATAGCAGAGAGTTATAAATAAAAACAGGCAATATAGTGGTTCTCAAAAATAAAATTAAAAGCTCCTTTAATTATCTATTATTAGACAGAATTACGCCAGCACAAGTGCGTAGGATGAGTGGAAGATTGCTCTCACGGAACTTAGAAAATTTGCGTGGGTATTTAACAACAACATACAAAGAGGCGGTAAAATGAAATCACGGTTTAATTTTTGAATGTGAGTTTTAAAAAAATACACACTTAAATTCACATTTGACACGGTTTGTTCAAATCGTTTAAAGGTAAAATTATTCCAGTTCTAGGATTTTGTATATTTACTGTTCACGAAAGTTAAAAATAAATTTATTACTTTATATTTTAATTAAGTTTTCTGCTTGGTTAATCACGCAGGTTTATGTATTTATTTAGCCATGAATGGAGTGTGAAATTGAAAATTGTTAGTACACGTTCAAAACGGAATTTTGAACCAACCTTAATTGGGCGTATAATAATTATTACTTATAGTAGTTATTATTATTTTTTAAGGGCGTTTTAACGGGTAAGGTCATTTCACGCCCTAACATTCCAAACCTTCTACCTTAGTTTGCTATACCCTTCTGAGTGCTATAAAGCTCGGACTCCAAACATTCACTCGTAAACTAATTTATCCTATTGCCATCCAAGCTTTAATTTATTCTTTTAAAATTCTTGATTTGGAAGGCCAAATGTATGCAAAAAACCCATTTTAAATTACATATAAAATTTATTGTTTTTTTTTTGTTCCATAATTTAAACATTTCCCATAGGTTTGTATGGCTAATAATAAAAATAATAATAATAATAATAATGAAGTCAGACTAACAGTCTCAGCATGAGTATAGGCTCATCATTATCCTTTTATTCTTCCATTGAAATATGATACATAAATAATTCTACATAACAATAATAAGAAACAAAACTTTTTTTTTTTTTTGAGCTATTTTTCTTATTTAAATTGCGATTTTGGGCATTGCAGTTTATTCCCCCGCAATTTGTATTTTCTTCCATTTCATTTTTCCGCTCCGGCAACCTCAAAAACCTCTGAAAAAAGAAATCTTGCACGCACAACTTTTATTCAAACATTAGCAGGCATTCAATGGTATAACAATTTGGGAAAAGGCCTAAATCTCATTATAAATTCCAATAAATTTGAGAAAGCTGAAAAGTGCTCTTCGAAAGAAACACTGGGGACCCAGTAACTCCTGTAAATCACTCGAAAGGTTGAGCCTTTGCCTAAAGGGTTGTAAAGTGGGACAGTCGACCAAAATATGTTTTACTGTCAAAATGGTGCGTTCTCCACTTCGCGTACATCGAGGACAAGTTGGAAGGTTGTTGCCTATTAAAAGCCTATTATGGATTAGCCTGATATGACCTATTCGCAATCTAGTGAGAATCACAAGTTCTTTTCTCTCAAGTTCCTCAGTTGGCCACTTATGTACAACTGGCTTAATTTCTTTCATACTATCTCTACAGACATTCCATCTTGCCGCCCACTTTCGTTTGATAATGTTTTTAACATAACCGACTATATCATCTGGACGGAGAGGAAATTGATCTGTTCTTTGTGGATGGTTTGCAGCGTTTCTTGCCTGTTGATCAGCTTTTTCATTTCCAGAAATGCCGACATGACTAGGAACCCAAACAAATATCACATGTTTGTTGAGTGTTCTGATTTCATAGAGATATTTGTGAATTTCTAAGATGTAAGGGTCAACCGAGAAATTATTTTTGATTGCTTCGAGACTACTTTTCGAATCAGAGCAAATAATGGCATTACAAATTCCTTGCGATTCCTTTATAATGCTCAATGATCTTCTGATTGCATGAAGTTCAGCTGTGTATACGCTAGCCTCATTCGATAGAGGCCAGCTGAGGTTATACTCATCAGCAAATATCCCACGCCAATTTGATTTTTAGACCCATCGGTATAAAAACATTATAATTGGGATAGTTTAAAATTCGCAAGAATTCTGCCTTGATCATCAGAGAAGGTGTTTCTCTTTTGTTCACTTATAGTAGTTATAATTTATTTTAGTTAATGAAACTTCGCATGTATATAAAAGTTGGCGATAAACTTTAAAATGTTCATTTTGGCCTTTTTTCTCACTTGGAATTTAAAAGCACATACTATGAAGTTTAAAGTACCAGTGGGAAGATATTCAAGATAAGAAGGCACTTTTTAAAAAGCACCTTAATTGTCTATCATTAGAAGAAAAAAATGCTATCAGAAGGAGTGCGTAGGACGATTGGATAACTGAGGATTCATGAAACGTACACTAGTTGCGTGGGTATTTAACAACAAAAAAACAAAAATACGTGGGAAATTGCCGTCGTGATGTATTATTTGCAGAAAATTGGCAAAATCACGGCGCACAAGAGTGAGGCCAACGTACTTCCTGTGGAATAATCCGTTGTTTGACAACATCCAGTATATGGTGCTAAACAGAATCCTGTTTAGAAATAATGAATAAATGCTAAAGAACCCGCCCATCCGGGAGGACGAAGTATCTCCAACCGGTTTCTCTTTCGTCTGAAAATTTGCGCCAATTAGAACACTCGAGAGGGACAACGAGCCTCGGAAATAATAATAATTTTAAGATGTCATTTCTAAATCCTGCAATTTTTCTAGTATTGAATATACTAGTCAGGAAAAAAATTTGGTTTACCCAACTTCAGCAATGAAATTGGCACTGAGATTGCCAGTTTTTTTTTTTTTTTTTTTTGTCGGGTTCGAATGCAGGGCCGCTGGATTCGAACCCGGGACCTTTACCTTACAGTGATGAGCGCCGTGTCAACGCCTAAACCGTTGCGGCCACCGACGCCCCTTTGCCATAGTTACATACGATCCTTTCACAAGGAGCCCTTGTTATTTTGCCAGATTTGGAGGGTCTGTCAAAATTTCATTTTGTCAGACATTTTTCTAACCATTTCATTTGTTTTTATTCTTTTTTATGATTTTATTATGGCTTTCTCTTACTACGAGAAACCAACAGGCTCAACTCGGCACGTGTTTGTATATATGTTTGCGAATCTGCGCTTATACAAATCAAAATCCAAACTCCAATCAAAGCTGGTCTGGGAGTGGCTAACATATCTCCAGCCCCTGAGAAAACCAAATCAGCTATGATATGGGTTGCCCCAGGACACGAGGGGAATGAATTCAACGAACAGCCAAAACATGAGACATGTAGCAAAAATATGAAAAGTCATCCCACCCTTTGGAGCAGAACCGAAAATTGACACGCCCCAAATCATGCAGGACTGTACAAATCGGCGGAGAAAGAAATGACAACACATTCGATGAATTCACCAGGCGCAAAACAATAAAATAAGTTCATTAACATCTCAACCAGGAAAAAATGTACCTCTCTCTCAGCAGGCGAGAATTAAGGAAAAACTAAACAGAGACCTGCCGACTTTCATGAAAAAGCGGCATCGGAACATGTCTTGGGTGACTGCAAAACATTAAAAAGGTACCTCTATTAACGCCTAGGGATTTTAGGGATAAGAAACCCCATAAAGTGTTTATTTACCTTTAAAAATAGTGCTATTTTCCGGGGTAATTAAAGAAAAATTTTTAGGTCGCAGTGAAGAAGGGGAGATAAGAGTCACCAGTCACCCCTCAATTGAAAAAAAAAAAAATAGAATTTTAACTAATTAAAAGAAGTATTTCATACAAAAAAATTAGTACATGTAACAATTAGCCATTACAGACAACATAGGATTATATTACACAATTGAATTGTGCGGATTAAAATATTGCAAATGGATAGACGGTGTTGAGAAGATTTAAGAGAAAATGAAACCCTTGATAGAAGAACGTGAGGGCAAATGAATAGTAATTTTAAGTCCCTTAAATCAACGGACTAATTGCACGTTGAACCATGCTTATCAAGAAAAAACTACCATCTGTACAAGTGGTTGGCACGACTTCACTCAGCAACCTGACTATTTAATCTCACTGTTGTTCCTTTCAGAATATTCAGCATGAGTCTCTAGCGCTGTTTTCTATTGGTAAAGAAAATTGTTTACATGGGCCGACAAAACTTAAATTATTAAGCGGGCAAATGTTGATAAGTGTGGAACTCGAGTCATGTAAGAAAACATAATTTATAATTTAAAAACAAACTAACATTAACTCTTGGTCTTCCCTTCCATTCTTCCTAGTTAAAATCTTATTTATACAAATCCTAACGACAGGAGACGGTTTTAAGTATCAAAGATCATCAAATTACACATAATGCCATTGATCTGGTGTTAATAATGCATAAAAGAGATCTTTTTGCCATTTTTCAGAAAAATTCAAAAGGTGGGGTTGAGATGGATGGGAGGTTGGTGCCCGAGTGGATCGAAGTCACGATAGCTCAAATGGTAGAGCAGCGGCGTATTTAGCCAAAGGTCGTGGGTTCGAATCCCGCTCGTGTCACTGACTTTTTCATCTCAACCTAACCTTAATTAAAGATTAATTAATTGAAAAGAATTTATTTGGTCAATCGGATCACAAAACCTAATAGATGTAATATTAATAATAATAAATGTTTAGATAATTGTAGATGAAGCAATGTTTGTTAGTCCGTGACTTGTATTTCTGAAAGGAATGGTATTTTGTATAATTCTTACTTAATATGTCCTTGAATTAGTATTTAGAATCGTAGCCTTCTTCGTATATTTTCTATTTTGCCTTTAGAATTTTCCACTCAATTACTTTAAATAACGAATAGTTTAACAAAATTTTTCGGCAGCTTGAATATGAAAATAAATACGATTAGTATACAGGTACACCAGTAGATTTTGTCCTGTGCCAGCCAAACCCAAGGTTGACCAGATGCTCGATCCTCTATTGTAAACAGATCACATTGTCAACAATATATTTATATTATTATTTTTAAACACATATCAAAATTGCAATGAGTACTTGAGAAAAAATGTATATCGAAATATTATAAAATAATTTTGTTTAACGGAACAATTAGAATTTAATAATGACTTAAAATTAAAATCAGATCATAATAGGTTAACTTTTGAAATTTAAAAATTTTTTTTTTATAACAATACCAGTTTTTTTAGTGTAAATTCACAACAAACTTTTCAATTGAACAGATTTAAAAGGTAATCGTATATTTTCTCTATTTCACGCCTAACCTAACCCCGTTCTTAACTCTAACCCTAACGCCAACGCTACCTAACCTAACCCTAACACTTAACCTAAAACTAACCTAACTGCTCTTAACTCTAACACTAACGTCTAATTAGACATGTACTAAATAGTAAAGCCTGACTCCTTAAAAAGCGAGAATTGATCTAAAAAAATATGCATATAAATTTGTTCTGTTATTAAATAAACGATTGAAAATAGAAGTGTTATTTGTTTTATAATTTCATTTAGATAGTGGTTTTATCATGGAGGTTATAGATATGTTTGGTATATAGTTTTCTTTCAATCATGAAAAAATATTTACAATTAACTGATCTGTTTTTCTTTTGGAATTGTAACTGTTAATTATTTAAATATTCGATATTAATAATACATGTCATATTTTAAACGGTACATGTAGAATAAATTTGTTTAAATAAACGAAAAACCTATAAAAATTTTTTTGAAAGAACGGTACTCTTCTGAAACCATCATAAACCTCAAATTTGGATCTTAGGAGTTATTCCGCCTAGAATTTTTATTTGAAAGATGTGAAAATTTGTCGATAATAATCTATAATTTTTTGCGTAACTAAATTCATAGAAGTATTTCACATTAATATTTTTGAATGTAACATTTTTTATGCACAATGGTTTTCCAAACAACCTAGTAATATAGTATAATTGCTATACAGCTTAGAACCACAAGGTTTGGTAACAGTTTTTTTTTCATAATTCTCCATTGGTTCAACAGAAGCGTCCCTTATTATTTTTTCATACGGGAGACGCGTTAGGTGCCAAATTAGCATTATTAACGGATGTAGCCCGACGTGAGGGAAAGATCAAGAAGGATTGTTTCCTGCGAAAGCAGAATGAATAACTGTAAATCAAATTCCAAACAGTTGAAGGTATGCTGCCTGGCCAAATCGTGTCATCCGTGCATGGTAGGAGAGGTCGTTCCGATGGAAAACATAACCGCTCATTGCTCGCGAAACGGTGGCAGCGGCCGGTAAAATGCCACAGAAATATATCTGACCTGGGTAACGAATGCCTAAACAGTAAGATTTTCGCACATTTGACAAATTATTTCCAAAGCTATCCTTTAACAATACGTATGGATAAAATATGTTCTATTCAAAGCAACATTTTGTAAAGTCCTTCAACTTTTGATAAATTTTACCAATAAAAATGCATTATAAATTCTTTTCTACAGATTTTTAACAACAAAACACTGACAATTCTCAACGAAACATAATTCTTAAAAATTATCGTAGGCTATGTGTGATGGGGTGAGTAATGAAAATTGTCAAGACTACAGGATGATCTAATATTATCATTTTGCAAAAATTGAGTTATTATTAGGCGTTTTTTAATCCTTTTTTAGTAGAGTAATAAGCATTTCCTTTCAAAATAATTTATAATCATTTTTTTAATTTCAAATTTTCTGGCATTTTTTTCTCACATCCTACATGCATTTGTAAAATTTAAACAATGTCTATAAATCCCAGGCACTGAAGATGATCTCAATAAAGATCGAAACGTTGGCATGATAAAATGTTTTTCTAAAACCTACGTCACACCAGACCACCTCACGATCTCCAAATAGTCATAATTTATTATCATTGAATATTTTTTTAAGCCTTCCATTTTGAGCGAAAACTCTCAAATTGACGTATGTTTTCCTTATATTTTCCCGATGTGGGTAAATACTGTTAGACAAAATTAAACAAACGTAAGGGAATTAAGAGAGGATAGGTCGATTTTAAATGTATAACGTTTGGTAGTTATTATTTTGTGAAATAATTTGCTTACACCTAAGAAAAGTAAGTCTTCTTACGTGTTTAAGCAATATGTCAATGTAAATCGTCATATAAAAAATTGCCGAACAAATAATGTTCTATCGGATTGTAAATTAAGTTCGTAACGTTTTTCAATAATTCGATTTTACCCCTCTTATGTTTTGAAACAATGTTTATTTAGTCATTATAGTTTGCAAACTTTGGAAAGGAATTAGTTAGGTGATTGTATTCGTCACGTTCATTCGTGATCTCGTATCTTTACAAGGTTTTTTGATAGTTTAAAATGTATTTAAAATGTTCAGCGGAACGCCATACTCGTAGGCATTGTCTTAAAGTCTTTACGTAGCTACTGAGTGTATTGGTTTTACGACAGGACTGTAGGAAAGATCTTGCAGATAAAAACAGGAGGAATGTTTTTAAGGGCGGTGACAGGGTCTTAAGACACGTACCCTCTCTTCTCAAAGTAAGAGCTTTACAAACAGTTAGCCACCAAGAGGGATGATTCTTACATCGTTTCCAGAGTCGTTTCACCAACAAATTATGAACTTTCGATAATCGACACGAAGAGTGGAGGTTCTGGAGTTGTCGAACACTTCCATGCACCTGACCTAGATCCATACCGTTCTACTAACACCGAAGCATCTATCTATCACTCCATTAGATAGAAAAAGGAGTAGTAGGGGAAGACCAAAGCTGTTGGATTAGCAATGTGGCTGGACCTCGCCGAGGGACCATAGCAAGGTCTAGAGGGGGAGTAAGTACCGAGAGAAGTAATGAAATTCAGGTGGCAATAGTGATTTTTAGAAAGAACAGAGGAATCATCTTAAAAGTCATTCATTTTAAAACGCATTTAGAAGCAACTACGCATTAAATTTATATAAAGTTTGAACCACAAAACTTCTTATTTGTTCCACTCCTTAAAATTTGTTTATTTATTTATTTTGATAAATCTGGCGTGTAAGCCGTCTTAAACGTAGTTTGAACTTTTATCAATAGACCTTGTCGGTATATAAAAAAAGAATTTGTGTTCTATTTTTATAGATGCTGTCTGAAAATCCGCAATAGAAAGTCTCCGGTTATAAAACGAGTTTGTGGGAGTCGCTCGTCCTACTCAGATACTGATATGGCTCGTTAAAATGTAAAATAAAATAAATAAACGAAAAACCCAAAGGGCAATGTTATGCCTGTCTGGAATCGTCAAATAAAAGATAAAAAGATTAGCCAACGGATAAAAGTTTGGATCTAAAAATACTCTGATTATTTTAATTTTTTACGCAAGTATAAACCAAAAATATACTTCTCAACTATTGCAAACATTGAAGTAAAGTAACCAGAGATGCAGTTTATTTATCCATTTGTTTTTATTTTTTAAATGAACCACTGTGTAAGATGCTTACTTTTAATATAATAAATAACTAATAAATTAATTAATTTGTCGCTGAGAATCCAATCCGATTGCACGACATTTGAAAAATGGCAAAAAGGAGGGAAAATTCAAAAAGTGAGGTTGAGATGGGCAGTTGGTGTCCGAGTGGATCTAGGTCACGATAGCTCAAGTGGTAGAGCAGCTGCGTATCAAGCCGAAGATCGTGGGTTCGAATCCCGCTCGTGCCATTGACTTTTTTTCATCTTAACTAAAAACCTTAATTAATTGTAACATATTAATTGGTCAAGCGGACCACGAAATTAGTGAATATAATAAATAAGGTTTTTATCTCTATTATTTTTCAACATAAAATAAAAATATTATTAAATGGCTCAGGCTTTTGATCGGGTCTGGCACACAAGCATCACTTACACTTCATCAGCATAAACTTAAACGCTTCCTACTCGCCCCTTATTACCTCATCTTGGAATCCTAATTAACTAATCGTTGCTTCAGACCGGGGTGCGGCTACGAATGCACATACATTAGACCGACACAACCCGGCGTCACATAAGGGAGCTTCTAGGTCCCATCATGTATTCTGCTCATTTCTTACACATCCCAACACCATCATTACCACCCTCATAAGGATGAAACTACTAGTCTGTTTTCTAATCCAAATCCTATCCAAGCAACATCCAACATCCAAGTACACCTTGAGTTCAACAAAGACTAGTGCAAAACGTGGAGGGCCTAGATTGAATGAGGAAAAATATACACAGGGTACATTTTTATTGAAAAAACAGTCTTGACCCTCCACTGTATATCGACAACAACCTCCATTCAAGTGAGATACTTAGAACTTACTTACCTACAGAGCATACTGATGTGAACTCTCTCAAAACTGAAGAGACACCAACTTAAGAGAAGACGGACTACGAAGACTTTTAGGATCAAAACCTGTTTTGACTGCCAAATCTCAACCGACTATACAAGACATTACTGCGACACTTTTGGCATACGGAATGGAATTGTGGGTTCCGCCATGTCATCAAATATCCATCGCATCCAATCAAATGTCCCCAGACATATTGTCAAAGCTCCTTACAACGCCACCAACTTCACTATCCACAATGACCTCAACATCCGTCTTAACCCAAGGTTTATCAACATTCCCATCTTGAGATATCGCCACATTAAACTAAATCTTCGAGACCTCGCCCTTTAATCACATAGTAAATGCCTGGTCGGCCATAGTTAGATGGTTTCTTCCAACGTTTTCCATCAGGTGCTGTATAGTGGCCATTGTATAGTGTTGTGACCAGTAGAAACCAACCATATAATCACAACATTTTTATATGTATTTTCATATGTATTAGCTACAAATAAATTATTTATTTTTAAATGGTATAAAAAAGCAGCAACGGAATTTTAAAGTAATGTCTTCGTCCGCCTGGTCTTGCTTGATTACAAACACCACAGGAAATAAATTATCTAATCAAAAATTCGGAAACTAAACATGCATGGGGAGAATAGGGTAGAGTTAATAATCAAAAGTGGGCAAAAAAGCGGTTTTATCCATGTTAAAAGTATACGGCTTGTTCTTAATGATTTTATGAAATTGTATGCACATTTTTGTATTACGTATCTGCACAGAACAACTAAAAACATTTTTTCGAAGAATATATTGTAATTATGTTCTTCCTATTTTTTGTTTTTTATTCTCCTTGATGTATTCCATCGTGGACAATTTTTATTAGGTTATTTTTTTGATGTTTATTAGGTTAGTTTTTTAATGACAAGATGTAAAAATAGGCCTAAAAATGGCACAATAAGAATAAATTTTGTCCAAAAGTGAAACAATGTTCCAAGGGTGATTTATAAAAGGTTGACGTATTGATTACTTTTGTCCAGTTTTGACGTGTTTAATTTTTCACAAAAGGGAATTGGAATTAACTTTCAGGGGTTTAGAATGTTACGCTGTTCGAACATTTTTAAAAATTCATGCGTTAACCGTGTTTTCAGCCGAAGAAGAACAGTTGACTTGAAAATCGTCGCTATTTCCTTTTTTTCCCACCTATTCCCAACATGATTTCTTCTCTGAAAAAGGAATGTCAAGGTTTCAAATGGAAGGTCACCGATTAGCTTCAAACCCGGCTCGGACCCGGCTAGGAGGTGGCTTTTAACGCGGATTCCCTAGTGTTTTAATTCATATCCATGGGCTTTTATCAGCGTGACAATTGCCCATATATGCGAGAAAGCTGCTGGCTTATCGGTTGCAACTAAACTTTTCGAACTCTCACGTCACGAGTTGCCGCTTTCTCAACCGACTTGCCCAACCGGAGGAATTAACGGAATGATTTACCTGACGATAAATTACAGCTCATGGCTAATATGCCACTCGGTGAGTTTTGTTATACGATCTGCCGGTGCCAATGACAGAAATGCATTCACGAATTAAAGTGGAATGTGGCTAGGGACGGTTCATACAAAACTACTTCAAAGGATCGGTTGTTTGCAATTAACGTGCCATACTGATAGGTAAAAAGTGGAAATGGACCAATTAACATAACCATTTAGTTTCATTGCACAAGAACAGTTAGTAGAAACATAGCATTATAATGAAATTCACTAATTTCGTGGTCCGCTTGACCAGTTAATATATTACAATTAATTAAGGTTTTTAGTTGTGATAAAAAAATCAATGGCACGAACGGATTCGAACCCACGATCATCGGCTTGATACGCCGCTGCTCTACCACTTGAGCTATCGTGAGCTCGATCCACTCGGACACTAACTTCCCATTTCAAAAGGTGGGGGTTGAGATCTGAACAATCGTTTACAAAAAATAAATAAAATAATATAAAACTAATTTTTTTTAAAGTGATGAAGGAGGGGTCAGTATGTAGATTCACTTTTTGTAAATGATGGTCCAACGCACAGATTTAATTTTTTTTAAGGATTTAGTAGAACCATGAGTAGGATCATCGTTTACAAAAAATAAATAAATAAAATAAAACTGATTTTTTTAAAAATGATGAAGGAGGAGTCAGTATATAGATTCACTTTTTGTAAATGATGGTCCAACTCACAGATTTAATTTTTTTTAAGGATTTAGTAGAACCATGAGTAGGATCATCGTTTACAAAAAATAAATAAATAAAATAAAACTGATTTTTTTAAAAATGATGAAGGAGGAGTCAGTATATAGATTCACTTTTTGTAAATGATGGTCCAACTCACAGATTTAATTTTTTTTAAGGATTTAGTAGAACCATGAGTAGGATCATCGTTTACATAAAATAATACTGATTTTTGTCGTGTGGTTAGGTCTCCGAAATCGCATTTGTCATGTTATCAGTTCTGGATTCGAACCCCAACATAACCCTTCGGTTTTATTTGAGAACAATTTGGAAAAACTTATTTGTAAAGTGGTTCTGACCCGCAGACGACTTCACCTAACGGGCAGCTGAACTGTTGAATGTTTGAAGCCCTTCTATATGAGTTGATAAAGAGAAAAAAATATAATCGTAAGAAATTTTCCGCAGTTTTCGTTTTCAAAAAAAAGTAACAAAACCTATTAGAAAAAACTACTTCAGGAGAAGAAAGTAAAATGCCTAAGGCGTAAAAGAATCTATCGGACGAAAAACGCTTTCATCCGCAACCATCACTTGTTGACAAATGTTCCATTCCCTCTGGAGAGGGCCGAAAGGAGAAAAAGGGGGAGAAAAATGGTGTTTTGATTTGTTTGGAGGCGGCGGTAATAGAGCGGCTCTATTTGTTTGCCGCCCCAGACATCAATAATGGATCGACCCCGAAGTAGACATCGATCCTTGTTGTCATGGCGACTTGACAAGACGCCTCCCTCCCAGGTGCTCTTCTCAACACCCCCTTTGGATATACTCACTTACATTTACATTTGAACTTGGCATCGGTTTTATAGTCATATAAAATTTCCGTTTGTACCCTCGGGGGAAAGTTCGCGGAAGACGTTTATGACCTCTTCCGAACGCAGGATGGTTTAAGGTGAAAATCTTTGTGTTATACGATAATGCTCAATGAAAGAAACAAAACACGTTGTCACGAAACAGGTCGTGCAACATAAGATAATGTAAAGTAATCATCACGTGATGCAATGACATGGTCATAGGTTCAATTAGCAAGGACCCTTGGACTCTGATTCTTTTCACTTGATTTGTAAATCACAGAACAGTTCTATACTTTGTGAGTAAGTGTACAAGTTCTTCCTTGCATATATCATCTATTACAACTCCAAAAACTGTAAACCTCCATTCTCTCATTCACGCTTTTAAGAAAGACCATTTGCCCCTTGGCCCTATCTTGAATGGATTCATATAATTGCATTCAGGAGCATCTTGATCTCATGGATGAATGTGCAAAACATGGAAAATAAAACTGAACAAACTACATAAGTAAACAGTCTGAACATTACCAGCAACGATCTAGCGACATTTACAATGGTTAAATATAAATACACTAAAGTGGAATCCACACACAAAGCACAAACGACAAGAAATAATCGGACGACTTAGACAACTACGAAGATACGACTGAGCTTTACAGCTGTAACAGCTCCCATGGTATAAAACATTACCAAGAGTCGTATAACATCAAACTAATCCGAGTATTCCGATCAAAACTACAGAAAAATTCTCCAAGCTTCTGTTTATGCCATAACTTTTACTACTCTCAATGACCTGAACCTTCCTATAATAAATAGCTCCTTTTATAATCCAATCCATTGTACAATACTTCTCAAGCCATGTCAATCCTCTTCCAACCTAAGTAAGATGTCCACATCCAAGGTCCATCGGGTTTCTTCCATGTATCTATGGGAATCGTGCAGGCTGTAATGTCACTGTTTAAATTTGTATGTACAACTATGAATAAAAAAGTTTATACAAAGTATTAATGTGACCTACAATCGTACTATAACTAGCAGCCAGTCCTTCCGATCAAAACTCTTAAAACGAATGTACAAACTTGTCTATGTCACTAATCTCATTATTCTTACTGACATGAACACCCCTAAGTCCATCCTCGCCCATCTGTATGTCGTGCTGACTGTAATATTTTGCTTAATACGCGTCTAACCTCATTATCAATAATGACCTTCCTCTAGCCAACTAACGGATCCCGCTTCCAAAATTTCCACACTAACCTATCGATTTAGCCTAATGCTACTGCCCAAGCCTTAACCACACTTGACCATCCCGAGAAACCGGCACGTAGTTTTAGACGATCGAGTCCTCCCCTTTTCACTCATATTAATTGCTAGAAATGGCAAGTTTATGATAACATATGTCCACCAGGTACACTGCTGACCGCCAGTGTTTCAACTCAACCTTACTGCTCGAACCCGAACTACTTATCATACCTAAAACGACGAAACCTCCGCTCTTTAATCCCATAACAGATTGAGTTAAATGGTTAGTACAAAACATTTGGACATAATATAGCTGTAGGGTGCCAACTAGCTCTCCTATCGAAAGTCCTCGGAAGAATTCTCTAGGCTAAAGAATTTATCTTTTTCCACTTCTTCATCCTAAACATACAGCCCATGACCACTCCACTACCTCCCGTCCCAAGATGATGGCGAGTCTTGCCAATAATCCGACAACAGATAGATACCACCTAGTTAAAAATCAGACTATGTAATAGCCAATTGTTATAAATTCAAAACGGAACAATATACGAAAACATGTTTAATAGAAGGTTCCAGTTTTAACCAGTCTTCTCGACTCTGTAGCGAAAGTCCATTTTAAATGGTAACACGTTTGGAATAAAATGAAACAGTATCTGGGAAACATCGTGCCATCAGGAATTAGATCTAGATCAGTGTTGAAAACAAGGGTGGCTACACTGTTCCCTGACGCACGCCATCCGCGGGACACGAATTTCTAATAACTTTTAACAGCGTACGTTCCTGCTCATTACCACGTGAGGATCACAGGGCAAAAAAATGCCTTATCGCGGGTAAAGCTGACATGGTTCGAGCTGCGTTTTATTTATTTTACTTTCAAAGCGAATGCGTATTTACAATATCATAGTTGAAATTAAGGACAATATTTCTCACTTTTTTGTTTATACATCAACTTTATCATTTTATTTTTCCACTGATGGCAAGTTAATAAATTCAATATGATACATGTGTTTTATGCTACGTGCTACTTTTATGCTACTGCTTTAATAAATCTTAACTTAAAAAAAAACTTTCCTTATTAAGCCATAGCAAACAAAACGACCAGTATGTTAAATGGCCTTAGCTCACACCACGAACAGCCTAACTTTCACCTGTGGAAAACAGAAGAAAAAAATAGACGACATTCTCAAATTCCTGGTGTTGCCCTTGGAACTTAGTATGCTAATGTGGATTTGCATATTGTGGTTTGAACCCCTCCGCCTCAAGCCAAAGTCCAGGACACCTGAACGGTAGTCTATACTTAAATTAACTTCTTAAAAAGAATACAAGGTGTATTTTATATTCATATAGAAAACACCACGAAAACAGATTACACTACTTACACAAAAGTACATGACCACAGGACCTCCTACCATAATAATTCATGTGTAATTTTTCTCCCTTTGTAAGCTTTTTATGTTTGTTTTACTTAAAACTTTAATATGTACTAACAAAAAATAAATAAAATTGATTGAATGGTCGAATGAAAGCTGGTTTTTAAAGATATGAAAATTATATGAGTATTTAGTATGGAAAAAAGTCGGATTTTACAACCTTTGAGCAGGTTTGAACTATTTTTGAATACGGCTCGAATCCTGGACTTGTGTCCAAGAGGCGCCGATGTAAAATTCATGAGGGCATCCAGCATGTGGTCCCCCAGGAGGTCGTGGTGACCACTTAGAGACCCCTCTTAAATCTTCATGTGCGCCTCCCCCCGGCGGTGATTACTCGAGTCACTTAGCCGTCACACCACCCCCGGCACTCTGCTTAGAACGGCATTATCCAATATTTATGATTTAGCACGCATTCGCACCCCTCCACGGCTGGTGATACGGAGTCGCATATGTCGTCCAACGGATTACGGCCCCTTTTAATATAAAGCTGTAAAATAAGCGGGTCGGCGAGTTTAGAAGCTAATATTCAGAGATGACATCATCACCGTTTAGAGCATATGTGCCTAGAAAGAGACTAATAAACATTCAATAACCAGCTATATAATTAATGATATGAACATTAAATATATTTGCCCGCGTGCATTTAACTAACCCTACCGTTTTTACTCCGAACGGCATAAAATTCGCAATCTAACCAGCTTCTATGCTAAATATGCTCTGCATGGGGAAATGCGGAAAAGCGTCTGACAGACCAGCATAAGGACAAAATATTAAAATGATTGATCTAAAAACTGCTATATTTAAATGTAATTAAGAAAAAAAGGGTTTTAATTTAAAAAAAGTAATATTTGTATTTTATGTTTGCAATCAATTTGGTCCGTTTCGGCTTATTACGTTCTACAGAAGTGCTACTTTTATATTTAGCTATAAATAATATAAAATGAAACTATAAATATAGTAAAAAGACGAAAAGCGTCCGATCGGGGCAATGTTAGAGCTTAACATGAAATGAATTAAATTTACTCAATTAATTATGTACAATTTTTTCGAAATGAAAAATTGGTGTTACAGGCGGGATTCGAACCCATGACTTTCGGCTAAATACGCAGCTGCTCTACCACTTAAGCGAAATGGTAAGTTTGTGGCATGGGCGATCGAAGTCACGGTAGCTCAGTCGTGGGTTCGAATCCCTCTGTGACACAAATTTTTCACTTCGAAAAAATTTTGTATAATTAATTGAGTAATTCTAAAATTAAGAATAAGCTGATAAAAGTAATTAAAAAGTTAGTATTGACCATTAAATTTAGTTCATTCTCATTTTCTATAATTAGGACTGTTCATTCTCACTGTATAGAATTTTTCGCATTTGGCTTCTCGCCATGTTTAGGGATGGTCTATGATATCAATGAAGATTGCGTGAAACCTAAACGCGACTGTCGGACAAAAACAAGGAAAGGAAGAAGATTAAAGTCCGCAGACCCCATGTTTTATGTTTATTTTTTATATTGTTATTATCGACAAACTCTGCTAGCTGCCACTTTTTCGTTTTCCGACCGATCGGTTCAGTTTTACCGTATAACTTACAATGAACCAAATTTAGTGTATTCTTATCCCTATATATTATTATCTTTTTTGGCCTGCATATCCTCACTGTTTCGGTCTTTCCGATGCATTTCGGCTTCTCGCCAATTTAGTGTGTCATTGAGGATGGCGGGAACCGCAACGTGCCTAACAGACCAAAATATGATCGGTAAATAACAAATTCATCACACATCAGAACCCATGAAAAAATCTCAAAAGTATTTTATATATGTGTGGTTTATGTTAATCGATAATTATTCAGAAATCGTGAGATGCGGTCTGGTGTGATGTAGGTTTCAGAAAAACATTTTCTTTATCGTGCCAACGTTTCGATCTTCATTGAGATCATCTTCAGACCTCAAAGTGTTTGTTTTCTGTGTAGATGTGTCATTCTTGCGTGTCGTGCTGAGAGTGCCTGCAAAAAAACAGCTGATAACACAAACAATTGGTTTCTATACCTAACAAAAACTAACATTCCTCCTGAAATCCGAAACTTCCTATCACTTGGTCCCAAGCATTCCATTCCTTACAACAAAACAGATTTCCCAACAGCTAAATTAATTACTGATGTAGACTATGCACTCCAAAAGTCAACAAAAACAGAAGAAGGAAAAGACATAACACGATCAAAATGCATTAACACAAAACCAAAACAACAAAAAAAATTCTCAAAAATAATCCTGACATACTCATTTTGGTCACTCTCACCACGACACACAAGAATGACACATTTACACAGAAAACAAACACTTTGAGTCCAGAAGATGATCTCAATAAAGATCGAAATGTTGGCGCGATAAAGAAAATGTTTTTCTAAAACCTACGTCACACCAGACTGCATCTCACGATCTTCAAATAATCAGTACTGTTATTATTGAGCTTTACAGCGCTTTTTTTAGTCTTTGTTTCACGTTTCGTTGGGAAGTCCTTGTCTGTACTCCTCCTTAGATAATTTGGCCTTTTTAAAGAAGAGCTCAAATAAGCTTACTAAAGCATGGCCAACGAAAGGAGAAGTAAAGAAAAAACAAAATCGCTTTGAAGTTCAAATGTGAATTGTGAATTCTTTCTAATATCTTTTTAAAGAAGAAAGACTTCCACATAGTCATAAACATGAAATATAATATTTTTAAATATGTAAAAGTACATCCATTGTATTTAATGATCTATTGACCAAATTACTTCTTTCAATTAATTAATCATTTTATATAAGGTTTAGGTTGAAATGAAAAAGTTAATGTCACAAGCGGGATTCAAACCCACGACCTTCGGTTCAATATGCCGCTGTTCTAACCTGCCACGATAGCTCAGGTGGTTAGAGCAGCGGCGTATTGAGTCGAAGGTCATGGGTTCGAATCCCGCTCGTGTTACTAACTTTTTCATTTGAAACAAAACCTTAAATAAAAAGATTAATTGATTTAAAAGTACGTTCATATAAAGTAACTCCCATCTATCGAGTATTATAAGTACTGGTCTAGAGATGTTTTGGATTTTATTTTCATACACAGTGCAATTAAATCAATTGTGACATTGTGTCAGCGATGGGATACATTTCGCCTGTAAATGTAAGCAGGAACAATAAGTTACGTCATGGTAATTTCAATTGCGCCATGCAATATCACAACGGGGCTTTATGCAACGCTAGAAAGTACCATTGTCGTCGTCGGTACGGTTGAAAAAACAGAACCGGGCGAGCGCCTTCGGCTCAGACTCGGTTGATAAAACTTTCAGCAGATGGGGAGCCGTGAAGTTGAATATTTGAAAAGCGTTTCAGCCGTTTTGTCAACAGCAGCCGTTTATTTTTGCGAGGTACGCCCCAGGATTGATTATGCGAACTTGCCGCTCGGCTGACGTTCATTTATTACTTGGCATAATTCGATTAGAAACGACGTCTCGTAAAGTCTAATAAAACCGACATCAATAAAAATGGCAGTTTAAACGTGAAAGCATTCGATAAGCGTGGTAGTACATATATATATTGAATGTCGTGAACTTGCTTTAAGTTAAGCCTCTATTAAACTAGCTTAAGTGAAAGGGATTAGTGTTGTAATACACTATACTCCTCGGGAAAATTTCTACCAATGACAGGCCAGAGACAACATTTTAAATATCATGGAAATATTGATTTATTTTTTATCTTTCCAGTTAGTTTAACGCAAAACTGCTGAATTTATTTGATTGGGATCTTTTCTTCTTGTATCTTGGATCTGAAATCTTCTGATTTTTTATAGTACAGTACGTTTTTGTGTTCTGTAGAATTCAGATGACTATTGGTATTAAAACAGCGCCGGCAGGCTCGACGAGGCGGCAGTATTAATAACAATTAGCTTTAATTTCCTTAGGCAGATCGAATGATAAGAGCAATTACAAGAGGCTATTAATTACATTGGGTTTTGAGGCTCTCACGTCGACATCACCATACCCGAAACTCCGGGCGATACTTCCATGTATGAAATACACCATTAGCAGATTAAAATCGACCCATTTCGTTTTACTTTAGTCAGGTTCAGAGCATTATTGAAACGTAAAATAAGAATATGTACAATCCAAATAATTTAGAACTTCCTTAGAAGTCTACAAGTTGTTTTAATGTGCAAAAGATCGTTTTAACATTGATATGATAAATCCTATTATACAACACCGATATAGTTGAAGCCTGCAGGAACACCCAAGACTTTTGGCATCTTAACGTAAGAGAAATAAAAACTGTAAAGGGGTTTTTACCGAAGACGGTCGAGTAGAGGTCGCTGTACCGTTGATCGCGGCTCTGCGCAGTGCCCTCCGTCTGACGCCAAACGCCAGGACCCTGTTTTGTTTTATTTTCATCTATAAAGCTGTATAATTTAATAAAACAAATAACTAAATGTCAATTACAAGTACACTAAATTACATGTCAGCATAGTAAAACATAAAAAAGATGCATTGCTATTTTCGAAATTTATGTAATTATTTTTCTAAAAGACAGGCATGGTGCCTAAAATTCTGGACCCAATATACGCCATCAAATGCTCTTCAAATTACTCGAAGCCTCTATGTCTAAACTATTCTTAAATAATAAACGACTTACAGAAAACATAATTAAATTCTGGGAATCCACCGAATACTCAGCATTTAAAGAATTCAAACTGAATTCCAGGACCCTTCGGAAATTTATGCCATTTTCTTCTTAATTCATGTGGAGCTGTTCAGCGTCGTGCACTCTCGGGTAGGTGTCGGCGCTGTTGCTGAGCCGGATGATGCAAGAAAGTTGCCGACTTTTATTATGCAGAAACACCCAAGACCGTTGGCATCTTAATGCAAGAGAGCCAATAGTGGAAAAAAGATTTTAGTAAGTTGGGTCGTGTACTAATGCTGTACCTTTGCTCTACGTTGATCACGACTGTGTGCTGTTGAATTGTTGATATAAAGAAGCGGATATTTGATCTAGTTCATCAGCCTTAGATGCATTTAATTAAACAGCCAAAAACGGCAGAAAGCATAGTATAAATCATCATGTTTTATATTTATGACTATGAAATAATGAAGTACTGACACTGGACAAATATATAATGCTGAGATTAGTGTACTTGTCTAAATGTAATTGTCTATGGAAGTATGTTGTTGTCGATAATGGACGTTCTCAAAGGATTTATACAATTCACTCAAATGGGATGACACGGAAATAAAAAGATAGGGACTTTATGTCCGGCTTTGAATTAAACATGGCGTCATTTTCGTGCGGTAGATAACTGTGTGTGGGAGATAAACAATCCGACCGTCCATAAACCATGTTAGTAGTCATTAATCCGGAAGACAAATGGTCGTCGGAGTGTTTTTGTCAACCATCTGCTTCGTGTTGACTTACGACCGGTTGGCATGAACCCGGTCCGCCATCGGTGAAACGTACCGACTGCACTTCGACACACGGGTCAGAATGAACGGGAATGAAATCCGCCTTCACGAGTAAATGCCAAGGAGAAGGCTTATCTAGATGTTGGCAAAGGCCTCGGCGTGATTAAGTCCCGATTGCAGTCAAGTCCTCTCGATTAAATCTACCGTTTTGAAATGTCCAAGCTGCCCGTTTCACAAGATCTATAGCACTAGGTACTGAGATACCATAAATTCAATTGAAAAGATTTAAAAAATTTCAATAAATCATACATGGAATCAAATAGAAATGTGATTATAATTATAGCTGCAAAGCTGGCGGCATTTTTAATGTCTACCTCAATTAAGTTCAAAGTCAAATAAAATTACTATTTCGTGTTTTATTTTCTATATGTAAACAGTTATTCAAAGTCGATTAATGTAATATATAAACATAAATATATGTATACACATAAAACATACAGGTGAAGTCTAGATAGAAACTTGACGTGTGGCTTTAAGGGTGCCAGTGGCATGCTGAATCGCCCAAATCGTAATTATTCGCCGGCTCATCGCAGCTTAAAAGTGGATGATGCTAATTCTATTACAGAGTATTATATTACTTGGTATTACCGGGGGTAATGAAGAGGGCAAGGCGAGCCATTAGATCCGCCAGGAACGGCCAATATGGCGTAATTCGGGAGCAACACTGAGCTCATTTAGGGCTGAATTTTAAACAGACTCCGAGAGTTATAACATGCTAAGCACGTTTTCTAGAGCCCTTTTATTCACAGGTCTCACCCCCGGCCCTTTGCCCATTATAAATGTTTTGTATCCATTACGATTTTTACACCATTTACGACGCCGACTCGTTGTAAAATATCACTTCGGGAATCTTTCATAAAATTTTCAAAGCTTTCTTAATTCCTTGAAAAATATCTTCAGGTTAACACAGCCAATGAACAATTTTTGATCGATTTAGAAATGAACAAAAAATTTATATTTTGGGATAAAACTTGAAGAAACAGACATATAATTTTGACAACGAACAATTTTGATCAGGTTAGAATTTAAAAAAATAAAATCTATAATTATTCAGAAATCGTGAGATGCAGTCTGGTGTGATGTAGGTTTCTACATTTTCTTTATCGTGCCAACGTTTCGATCTTTATTGAGACAGCAAAATCTCACTGGCACTCTCAACACGACACGCAAGAATGGCACAATTACACAGAAGACAAACACTTTGAATGAGTAGAAATACTTTCATTGAATATAAGAAATATATTTTGCATTGTATAAATCCACTTTTCCACATCCTAAATGTATTTGTTAAATGTAAACAATGTTTGTAAATCCCAGGCCCTGAGAGAGACAGACATATAATGTTGATAATGAACACTTTTGATTAGGTTAGAATAAAACATGAAAAAAAACGGACATATAATTTTGACAAAGAACACTCGATCGGGTTAGAAATAAAAATAAAAATCTAATTTTTAGGAAAATAGTTGAAGAGACAGACATATAATGTTGATAATGAACACTTTTGATTGGGTTAGAATAAAACATGAAAAAAAAACGGACATATAATTTTGACAAAGAACCATTTTGATTGCGTTAGAAATTTTAAAAAAGTTATGTTTTAGATAAAACATGAAGAAACTGACATATAATTTTGACAATGAACAATTTTGATCGAGTTAGAAATTTTAAAAAAGTTATGTTTTAGATAAAACGAAGAAACTGACATAATTTTGATAATGAGCAATTTTGATTTAGTTGAAAATAAAAATATCTAAGTTTTAGGATAAAACTTGAAGAAACTGACATATAATTTTGAAAATGAAAAATTTTGATCTGGTTAGAAATTTGAAAAATGTATGTTTTAGGATAAAACGAGAAGTAACTGACATATAATTTTCACAATTAACACTTTTGATCAGGTTTGAAGTAAAAAAATAAAATCTAAGTTATGCTTTAGATAATACTTGAAGCAAGTCCTATAATTTTGACAATGAAAAATTTTGTTCTGGTTAGAAATTTAAAAAATGTATGTTTTAGGATAAAACGTGAAGAAACAGACATATAATTTTCACAATTAACACTTTTGATAGGGTTTGAAGTAAAAAAATAAAATCTAAGTTATGTTTTCGATAATACTTGAAGCAAGTCATATAATTTTGACAATGAAAAATGTTGTTCTGGTTAGAAATTTAAAAAAAATATGTGTTTTAGGATAAAACTTGAAGAAACAGACATATAATTTTGCCCATAAAAATAGTACAATTTAGATTGTCAATGTTAATTTTCGTACAAGTATATCTCTAATTTCCATAAGGAAAATGTAGATATTAATTTAACTACCTACTGCCTACTAGATTAGGCGTAATTGATTGATTGGAAAACGTAGCCATCCCTTATATGGGACAATGGACAATATGTACAGTCTTTATCGCCTTTTGTCTGCTTGCTTTGCTCGCACTATTATTACGTTTTGTCTATTTTATTTAATTTAGAATAGTTTTGGGAAAAATAGTTCTCAAGTTTCCCAAAAATTTTGTTTAGGATTTTTTGTCCGTAAAACTTACCCTAAAGTTCAACGTTTTCACAGCGTTTTCCAACTTTTAGACTGTGTCAACTATGTTTGGATTTTATGTCGTCATAAGTGAAACAAGTATGGAATCAACAACCTCGAACATTTTATTTATATTTCCACTTGTAATTTATTTAAAGATACCGAAGACATTTCCGTTTCCAATTTGATTATTGATGTCAGATTTACTTTATTGCGAGCAGTTATGAGGTCTGAAATTCCTGTGAAGTTTCCTGTAGATCAGTAGAGTCGTTAAAGTTATCATCATTTTTATGATTTTTCAAAAAAATAATCAGAGGCATTTGGATGGCCAAAGGTTTGAGGTGACTTTTCCAAAAATTTTGTACTGGGGTTTTTCGTTCGTGAAAATCTCCCAAATTCAACGTTTTTACAAGATTCAATTCACTAATTTCGTGGTCCGCTTGACCAATTAATATATTACAATTAATTAAGGTTTTTAGTTGAGATAAAAAAATGGCAAAAAGGAGGGAAAATTCGAAAGGGGGGGTTGAGATGGGAAGTTGGTGTCCGAGTGGATCGAGGTCACGATAGCTTAAGTGGTAGAGCAGCGGCGTATCAATCCGAAGATGGTTGGTTCGAATCCCGCTCGTGCCATTGACTTTTTTTTAATCTCAACTGAAAACCTTAATTAATAGAAATGATATTATTTGTTTAATCAATAATTAATGATATTAATTCTTAATTAATTTTTTTTACAAGAGTGGGAAAGCTTAATTTTTTATTTTTTAGACTATTTCATTTCCTTAAACTTTTACATTTATCTACGGAGACCAGATATGCCATTTCGTGTAGTTTCTAATTTTCTAAACTACTGTACATTTTCGTTAGATCGGTCTAGTTGTTTGAAAGTTATAACCACCTTGGTGTTTTTTCAAAAAATTCGTAAGAGTTTGGAAGTCTAAAAGTTTGAGGAATTCTTTTATACATATTAAGTGGGTTTTTATTCGTGTAAATAAAAAAAAATTAACCACAACATACAATACTACCGACTATCACTGACTTTTCTCTCTTAGTAAACTTCCTCTCTAAGTACTTCGTAGTCATTCTTATATTTAAAGCTCACAAACTTCCTAATCATACATCCTCCTATACATCCTCCAGCCATTTACCTGTCATTTCCAAATTCCGTCACCTCACCAAGGATCCTATTTAACTGACCACTGCTCCAGAGTGCGGAGCAGCAAGTAGTACTAGCACGGACTGTTCGGATATAAGACCAGTACAAGGCGGCGTCCCGCAAGGTAGCATTCTTGGTCCCACCCTGTAAGTTTAAACCTCTAACATTCCTTTACACCCCAACATGACCATTAGCTGATGACACCGCATTTCAGTCTTCTATGCAATATCAAGAACACTTAAGCTTATCAAGGATTACAGCAAAACTTAAAACAAGAATGAATAAGGAAGCAAAAAAGGCTTCCGATCTTACTTCAAGTCAGATGCTTAGGACTGGACCTAAGAAAGCAAATTGATGTGGAATCCTCACAACTTAAATGACAACAAAAGGCATGGAGAGCTACGAAGACTTTTAGGAAGAAATCCGTCAAAACTCAATTATGACACATTACTGCTACAATTATGGACATAAGGAGTAGATCTTTAGTGTTCCGCCAAGTTATTTAATATCCAGGCATCCGATCCTTCCAATCAAAAGTCTTCAGACAAATAGTCAAAACTTCTAACTACCTCTCCTCACTGTTTCGGTCTATTCTAATATGGCTGCCCAAGCCTTATCTGTAATTTAAATTAATTATTCTTTCTATGTAAGTTTTTGGTTGAAATGAAAAAGTCATTGTCACGATCGGGATTTGACCCTACGACCTTCGGCTAAATACACCGCTACTCTACCACTTGAGCTACCGCGACTTTGATCCTCTCGGACACCAACTCTCCATCTCAACCTACAACCGTTCGAATTCTCCCCCTTTTTGAGAGTGACTGAGTTGGTGTCCGAGAGGACGATGGCTCAAGTGGTAGAGTAGCGGCGTTTTTAGCCGAAGGTCGTAGGTTCGAATCCCGCTCGTGACACTGACTTTTTTATCTCAACCAAGATCTTACATAGAAAGAATAATTAATTGGAAGAAGTAACTTGATCAATAGACCACTAAAACGTAAAACAGCTTATCTACAATTTTTCAATCCTGAGAACTTGCCACGTAGATGGCCTCGAGACTTCCTGGCCCATTAAATCTCATGTTGAGTGCCAGCGTCGTTTCCACATGTGACCTGAGGGTGTAGTACAGGCTGTAGTAAGATTTGTGTCCTGAAGAAAAAAAAAACATACACGCTCATATATGTAATATGCATTTTGATATGTACAGGCTTTTTATGATTTTTTTTTTTTTTAATTCAATATTTTATTTTATCTTCGGTCTTGGCAGAAACGTGAAGCTATAAGATTTGATTGCCGAATAAATAACAACTTATACATATTTACGACATTTAAAATTCATGAGTAAATATGAAAGGTGAGCGTTGTAAAAATTGTAATTGGTGTAATAAAAGGAAATTTTATATCTGAGTAATTATTTTTTAAACGTCTTGGAAATGGTTGTTTAATGGTTGGGATCTGACGATGGAACAAGCGGGAAAATGGAATAAAAACCGAACGTGAAACCTACTACACATGTCAGATCGCTGATAACCACTTTGTAGTGCATTAATATAAATTCTCTTGCTCTATTTCGCGTCGAGGGTCGTAAAATGTCCCCCCTCGGCCTGCTCGGTGCTAATGAGTTTCCGACAACTTCGCCGAGGGTGGGTCCGGTTCAAGAAGCGCGCATAATTTAACGAAAGTATCCGAGGCCCTAGATAATATTTCGGCTGAATAATTTACGTCATATTCATCCGGTAATTTGCCCCGACTTCCGGGCCTCCGATACACGTCGGATCCCCAATTGCGTACCGGAGCTACCATTATTACAATGTTAATCATACATTTTAATACACTGGTTGAGGATCTGAGCCGTAAAGAAGGAATAGTTCTGGCCAGATTAAGAATAGGTCATACGCGGTTGACACATGGGCACTTGCTGGTGGGCCAATCCCCCGAAGGTGTCGCTTATGCAGAGAAAGGTTGCTCCCTCATAGTCGAAGCGTGTCATGCCTTGGCGCCCTACAGGGCGCCAGTAGGCATGCCGCCAGATTTAAAGAAGGTTCTCGGCCACAGCAGCGAGTTTCACAGTCCCCTATTTCGCTTTTTAAGGGAATTGGGAATTTTTTATTGTATATAGAAGTTAAGTTATGTGTTTTGTGTTTCTGTGTCTTGTAGAGTGAATGTATTTATTAGTGTGAATGGGGAGGGGCTGATGGCGAAGTAGCTTCTCCATCGCCTCTCAGGTTGTGTGTATGGCTGATGGCGGAAATTTTATAACAATATCCGATCGACCCCATTTTGGATTAGTTTATTACAGGGAACGGGTAGATGGAGGAATATCGAATACTCCATCTACGAAACTGACTGATTGTGAATTATGTTGGTGTGAATGTATTTATTGGTGTGAAGGGGAGGGGCTGATGGCGAAGTAGCATACATCGCCCCTTGTTGCGTGCGTAACCTGGGTGTACGACGGAAAATTTTTAAAGTACCGCATCGACCTCAAATTTGAATAGTTTATTGTAGTGCATAGGTAGATGGAGGAATATCGAGTACTTCATATACCTAACAGAATGAGTGCGTTCAATGTATATAGGTATGAATGTATTTATTAGTGTGATTGTGTTTAGCGGTATTTAGTTAGTGCTTCGGGGCTGAAATTACCAAGCTGTCGGATGCCCCTGTAAAAAAAATATACAGATAATAACAAAGATTTTAAACGACTCGAAGAAGAATAGTTTGTAGTTCAAGTTTTAGTTCATTTACACCACTTATTATATTCATTGCAACGGCATAATCTTATTTTATTGTTTAAAACAACAGTGATTTTTTGATTTCTCAACTTTGAATGTTGACAGTTTAAGTCCTAAAAGCTGAACTTAAACCTTAATTAAAACAAATTTTTGCTAGCAGCGGGTATTACAGATTTAGTGGGTAAAGTCCTAAGTTCAGGAAAAAATATAATTTTTTTCCCGTGAACTTAAAGAGGTCACGGAATCGATAAATACCCTTTTTAACCGTAATCGGCGGTACATTTGTCGTTGAATTTCCTGATCAATAGGTGTCCAGTGGCAGGTGACAGGTGGCAAGACACGCAACTCGTTCGCTCGCAGGACCGGATGTTATTCGTGTTCCTCATAACCGCTCAGTATATTTTTTTTTAAACAAAGAAGCCTCTAGCCACTGTTCTCGACGTTGAAATATGGCACCTCTGGGGTCGTCCGAATCAATTAATATACTGCTTAGGGACACTCCCACATACTGGGAGATCAAATGATGTGTGGGAAGTTTGCAGGAAAAATATTAGCGTCATAAATTCAATAGATATTAGATTTGCTTTAAGCAGATTTTTCTAGTTCTATTGAACTGAAATATTGATTATTAAATGACCATTTTTCGTTACTTTAATAAAAAAAGCGAAATCTTTATGGCAAAGTTGCTGTTAGTTGGCAGTTTTATTCTTGTGGTTCCAAATATGCTATCTTATCTAAATAACTGTATTTTAAGTGATTATATTTATACTGAATGGTTTGTTTTTTAAGGTATGGAGCGGGCTACGATTTGGCAGCGCGGCGGAAGAACGCGACGAGAGAGTCGACTGCGACGTTGAAAGCGTGGCTGAACGAGCACAAGAAGAACCCCTACCCGACAAAAGGAGAGAAGATCATGTTGGCGATAATCACGAAAATGACACTGACCCAGGTCTCGACGTGGTTCGCCAACGCCCGCCGCCGTCTTAAGAAAGAGAACAAGATGACCTGGGAGCCGAAGAACAAGACGGACGACGACGACGACGCCGTCCTCTCCGATTGCGACGACAAAGACAAAGACGACGACGAGGACAAGATTAAGGATCACCACAGGATCGGCAAAGGTCAGTTATGCCGTGAGTTATGTTTCCACCGAGGGCTACCTGGCCGTAAAACCGGGTTAGGCCGTGGAGGCGCCGAGATAATGGGCCAGCTTGTGAATGACTGCGCCTAGGAGGGGGTGATCAATAAACCGATGACGTTTATGGGAGATACTCTCATCGCATAAATCAGGGGGACGATGCGATAAACCCGTGCGTGGGTTTCCTTCTGGGGCGAGGGGGGAACAAACCGGACCCACGGTCTTTTCAATGAACGCGACAGGGACGAAAGGATGAAACAAAAAACCTACTCTTAAATTACAACTCCTTCGATTATCCGTTCGTTAAAAATCTATGAGCCGTCCAGCTCGGGTAGATTTGCATCGCCCCAATTTACCTGGCTAACGAGACGATTCATTAAAATTTATGTTAAACAGTTTTGCATTATAAATTAATTTCTTGTTTAAAAACAGTTATTGTTATTGTTTACCTTCTTCTTCACGTCAGGGATGATCCCGTTCTGTCTTCATGTCAACTATTGTTGAACTTCTTCCATCTCTATGACCATTAGGTCGATTCTGGGCCAATATTGACATACTGCGCGAGGCTTTTTCCAAAAATTTATTAAAACTTTCAGTTTATATCTTTCAGGCAATAGAACACCAGAGGACATATACCGCTGTTTCATCTTTTTCCTGGCAATTTTGCACAGGCTTGCTTTTCTGCTTAAAGTCCTACTGTCATTCTAGTCCTTAGATGTCCTAGGTTTACTAGTTCTGACTTTTCTGCGATATTCCTGGAGAAGATTTTTACATCGCCCTTGCTTGAGGGTAAATAGATCACACTCGAAATCGTCTTTTCTTTCTACAATTAATTGAATGGTTCCATTTGAATGTAGGAGTCCTTTAAAAAAAAAAAAAGATAGTTCCTACTCACAGGATGTTGTTTTCCAACGATCGGGATTTCGAGCCCTTAGCTCATCATCAGGTTGTAGGATTTCTACAACCTGATGATGAGCTAAGGGCTCGAAATCCCGATCGTTGGAAAACAACATCCTGTGAGTAGGAACTATCTTTTTTAAAACAGGATTGACCACACCGCACACACTCCATAATTTCTATTAATTTGGATATAGGAGTGTACAATTAGAGCAAACAGGTAATGTTCAAAAGAAAGGTGTAAACAATATACTTGTCAGACACCTCGATTAATTTCCCTGGTCCGGTTTTCAGTCTCTTCACGTTTTTTATCACTCTATCAGCTGGATTTTATCTGAGCTTATTAAAGACAACCCAGAAGTTAGCTTTAGGAGTTCGTTTGCAGAAGAATCACAATCGATAATAATCTAGTCATTACGGAGAACATTGATAGGAAACGTTAAACAAAACTGAAAAAAAACCGTTATGTTTATGTTATGCATGCATAACACAACGGTTAATATATAAACGAATTATTATTCAGAAATCGTGAGATGCGGTCTGGTGTGATGTAGGTTTCAGAAAAACATTTTCTTTATCGTGCCAACGTTTCGATCTTTATTGAGATCATCTTCACCTACATCACACCAGACCGCATTTCAAGATTTCTGAATAATTATCGATTAACGGTCACTAATCACCACACATTTCTACACGAGATAAACGAATATTTCTGAACACCAATTAACTCCTTTATGTTTTGGTATTTTCTCGTTTCATAATAAAACATATTTCTTTCTTCTATCCTCTTTTACTGAATTGTTTTAGTGGGAGTTAGTTAAACTAAAGAGAATTTTAAAAAAATTAATTGTTAATAATGCTTTGTGTCCGTAAGGTTCCTAGGAGTGACCTGCCCTATGTATTAACAGAAGATATGTCCCGCAGTTTCCTCTTCCTCGGAATATTTTCACAATCTGCTCCAAGACTATTCATATGCTAAGAGTCCTCCAATATTTTAATACTTATAAGTCTTAGGTTGAGTAGTTCTGCCGTTTCTCAGGCGGTTTTCGGCATTTCGACATGTTCAGTGTCACAAAGAACCAATAGTAAAGACGGCGAAAAACCGAAATACGTCGGATAGGCCAAAATAGTGAGGATACGGAAACTAAAATGATCAGAAACGTTCAAACTGTAGTAAATAAGAATGTACTAAATTTAGTTCATTTTATATTATGCGCTAAAACCGAATAGAACGGTTGGAAAACCGATCTGATGGATTGATGGAGTATTTATTATTGTAAAAAATAGAAAAATATGGTATGCGGGGAGATGAGTTGTTTCGTTTCCAATCGTTTTCGTCTGCATATTCTCGCTAGGTTTGATCTTTCGGATGTCTTCTCGCAATCTTCAGCTATTCACAGATCATAGACTAAAGATGGCGAGAAGCCAAAGAAAGACAAAAATAGGTAAGAATATGCAGAACAAAATATTTGTTAATTATTAAACCATAATAAATAAATGTGTGGTGTTGAGTGACTGTTACTTGATGAATATTTCGACGTCGTGACGGTCTGGAGTGACGTAGGTTTTAGAAAAACATTTTCTTTATCCTGCCCACGTTTCGATCTTTATTGAGATCATCTTCAGGGCTCAAATGTAGATCTGTCAGTCTTGTCTGTCGTGTTGAGAGCGCCACTTTGAGCCCTGAAGATGATCTCAATAAAGATCGAAACGTTGGCACGATAAAGAAAATGTTTTTTTAAAATCTACGTCACACCGATCGCATCTCACGACCTCCAATTAATAATAAATAAAAATGTATTACATTTAGTTCATTATATTTCACGATTAACTGAACCGATCTGTTTGAAAATGAAAAGGTAGCCTGATGGAAGATTTATTGAGTTTATGACGGTCTGGTGTGACGTAACATTAACAATTTAAAAAATAAGCATAAAACGGCCTGCTGAGTACAGTTTGGTCATTTCAAATCGTCTTATCATCTCACACTCGTTGGTTTGTCCGTCAGTCGGGTTTCGGCTTCTTGGCATCTTCAGTTACACACAGACTCATTGTTGAAGATGTCGAGAAGCCAAATGCATCGAAACGCCCAATACAGTGAGATTGCGCAGTCAAAATTGATTGGAAACGATCAAATATAAAAATAATTCAAAAGATGGGTTAAGATGGGAAGTTCGAGTCCGAGTGGATCACGATAGCTCAAGTGGTAGAGCAGCGGCGTATTTAGCCTTAATTTTAACTTTACGTAAAGGGTAATTAATTGAAAGGAATTTATTTGTTTAATCGTACCACGAAACCTAATGGATTTATAAAAATAATAATGTACAAAATTTTGTTAATTTCATATTAAGCTCTAAATCTGACCCGCTCGGTCAAAAAACGAGAAGCTTCTAGTAGAGTTTGTGCTCTTAACAGTCCAAAAAATAAACATAAATTAACATGGGGTCTGCGAGGGTAGTGCCAACTACTTCAGTATTCCTTCTGGGTCTAACTTCATGTATAAATCTCATAAATATACGGTTTGTTATGTATGCTTGGATTTTACTTGTTCAAGGTTATAAGTAGGGACAGTTACGGCACAAACGGTCTAGTGAAGATAGCTAATTGCCGGTGACAGTCCAATCCAGCTAAAATAGACTAAAATGATACGTAAAGACCAACATACATTTCATGATACCGCAGGTTATTATATTTAAAAGTTGTTCTGAAAGGAGAATTTGCGATATTTAAAATAGAGTTTTCTATTGGTGAAACTTTATCTTTTGAAATAATTACCCCTGTGAACCACCGACCGGAAATCGAACACCATTGGTCAGCCCGAGACCGGGAGAAGGGTGCAATGAAAAAAACGCATTTTGACTTGCATGGTTAAAAGTAATAAAGAATAGAGAGGACAATGGCAGGGGTAGGTCGACTGGAACTGGGATTATCTTAATGTGGCATCTCCTCATTACCAACCTTGTTCTTCTCTCCGCTCTCCGTCCTAGGAGCAGAGCCTTCGCAATTAATCTGTCCCCACCGATGATGGATCGGTCTATTGTGACACTCGTTACGCTCTCGCTGAACGAGGTGTCCGGATATAATAAAAATTAGACGAAATAAGAGGTTTGGAACACCTAAACGCGCTGGTGTAAAGATCTTTGTGCGATAAAGAAAAATCGAAACATTTTTATCTGGCAACGCTAGAAGTGTTCAGAAGGGAAATAAAAACGATATCGTTTTTTAAATATCTACAAAGCTATCTTGATTGACCATCTGAAAAAAGGGGATTTGAACGGTATTAGTAATAAAAGGATAGTCGGGGATTTAACTAGGGATATTCAATTTTATTTCGGCTCTTCTGCAACGTTTTCTCTCCTCAAAGTTACCGTGTGGAATGCGGCTGGAACACCTCCGCTGGGGACAATTATTTAGCCGGTAGAACGGCATAAACCAGGGATACAATGAGAAGTTCCATTACAGCAAGGACAATATAGAGCTAGGGGGCAAAGAAATATGGCCTAGACTTTCAGTGCATTGTCCAAAGAAATAGTCTCAGCAATTTAAACATTGTAAACTCTAAAAACGGGTCAGGAAATAACGAAAATCCTAATGATTAATCGGAGATCGTGAGACACGGTCTGGTGTGACGTAGGTTTTAGAAAAACATTTTCTTTATCATGGCAACGTTTCAATCTTTATTGAGATCATCTTCATGGCCTGGGACTTATAAACATTGTTTAAATTTTACAAATGCATATAGGATGTGGAAAATATGAATTTATACAATGCTGGAAAATTTTAGATTGAAAAAAAAAATGAATTTATACAATGCTAGAAAGTTTAGATTAAAAAAAATGAATTTATACATTGCTACAAATTCATTTTTATCCAAAAAGTTTTCTAGCATTGTATAAATTCATTTTTTTATCTAAAATTTTCTAGCAAGTAAAAATTCATTTTTATCAATCCATTTTAGTTTGAAAAAAAAAGAATTTATACAATGCTAGAAAGTTTAGATTAAAAAAAATGAATTTATACAATGCTAAAAAATTGTAGATTAAAAAAATGAATTTATACAATGCTAGAAACTTTAGATTAAAAAAAATGAATTTATACAATGCTATAAATTCATTTTTATCCAAAACGTTTTCTAGCATTGTATAAATTCATTTTTTAATCTAAAATTTTCTAGCATTGTATAAATTCATTTTTTTTCAAACTAAAATGGATTGGGAAAAATGAATTTATACAATGCTAGAAAGTTTAGATTAAAAAAAATGAATTTATACAATGCTATAAATTCATTTTTATGCAAAACGTTTTCTAGCATTGTATAAATTCATTTTTTTCAATCCAAAATTTTTTAGCATTGTATAAATTCATTTTTTTAATCTAAAATTTTCCAGCATTGTATAAATTCATTTTTCCCAATCCATTTTAGTTTGAAAAAAAAATGAATTTATACAATGCTAGAAAGTTTAGATTAAAAAAAAATGAATTTATACAATGCTAAAAAATTGTAGATTAAAAAAATGAATTTATACAATGCTATAAATTCATTTTTATGCAAAACGTTTTCTAGCATTGTATAATTCATTTTTTTATCTAAAATTTTCTAGCAATGTAAAAATTCATTTTTCTCAATCCATTTTAATTTGAAAAAAAAATGAATTTATACAATGCTAGAAGGCTTAGATTAAAAAAATAATTTATACAACGCTAGAAAATTATAGATTAAAAAATGAATTTATACAATGCTAGAAAACGTAGATAAAAAAATGAATTTATACAATGCTATAAATTCATTTTTTATCTAAAAAATTTTCTAGCATTGTATAAATTCATTTTTTTAATCTAAAATTTTCTAGCATTGTATAAATTCATTTTTTTCAATCCAAAATTTTCTAGCATTGTATAAATTCATTTGTTTAATCTAAAATTTTCTAGCATTGTATGAATTCATTTTTTTTTCAATCCAAAATTTTCTAGCATTGAATAAATTCATTTTTTTAATCTAAAATTTTCTAGCATTGTATAAATTCATTTTTTTGTCAATCCAAAATTTTCTAGCATTGTATAAATTCATTTTTTCCACATCCTACATGTATTTATAAAATTTAAACAATATGTTATAAATCCCAGGCCATAAAGATGATCTCAATAAAGATCGAAACGTTCGCACGATAAAGAAAATGTTTTTCTAAAACCTACGTCGCACCAGACCGCATCTCACGATCTCCGATTAATCTCCGATAATTAATTGTGTCCGCAAATTTTTAGAGTTTACAATGTTTAAATTGCTGAGACTATTTCTTTGGACAATGCACTTGAATATCCCTAGTTAAATGGTACGATAAAGAAAATGTTTTTCTAAAACCTACGTCGCACCAGGCCGCATGTCATGATCTCCGAATAATCTGACTAACGGTCACTATACACCACACGAAAATCCGAATATGTTGCCTTAACATTGATCTCATTTTTTAAAAATCATTAAAAGTAGAAAATTGTGAAAATTGTGATCGGTTTAACCATAAAAGCAAATGACGACATGCCATTCGGGTATTTTTTTCATATTATCATTTAAATTGAACTTTTGTCAGTAAACTGTCTCTGACAGAACCTTGTCCCAAAACATTAAAAAAAAAAATAGTATATCCATGAAACTGCTAACTGTCGAGAAATTCGATAGGCTGGAAAGGGTGTAATTTGGAACATTTACCCCACTTTCCCCATGATAATCCTCGGTTTCAACCAAGGGAAGAAAGTGTAACAAGATTGTTGTTCGAGAGAAAAGGCACTTATAATGGGAAAAATATAGCTCTTAGGTGACTGAGTCAACAGCGGGCATAAAAGGAGCTGGGGGGCCGTTTCTCAGAGGGGAAGAGTGTCAATATCCTAAGTGGCGGAGGGTTAATCCACCCCACCCCAGTCTATTACCATTGGAAAGCCATCGGCAGCTGTTAATGAAATCATTTCTCCCCCGGCTTATCTGCCGTATAATCTGAGGAGCAACAGACTCTGTTGACTCCGACAGTTATCTCGGCCGATGAGACGGCCTATTTGCATTTCGCCACGTGACCATAATAAATCCACAAAAGGGGTGTTTATATATTTCATTTATGTTCAAATCTCCTACAAACGTCTAATGGAGATTATTACGTTTATCTATTTCAGATGGGAATATTTTTCTCATTAAGACGTTCATACTGTGATTAGTGAATTTCCATGCCCTTTAGATTTTATATTATCATATTGAACTGTATGTCTACAACTAGAAAGCCTCCCACAAACTTGTACCCATTAAAAAATCATAACATTTTAGATCGCACTGAGCTCAAACCGTCAAAGTCTATCACTTGATTTTGCTGGAAGAAGTTAAGAAGGTTCAGGTGAGGAGTCGGTTTTTTAAAATATTGCAATTACCCCAGATCCCAAAGCTATGTTTAAGACTCCCGTGTGTAACCATCGGGCTCCTACGAGTAATTTTAGTCTGGCCTTCCGCACCAGCAGTTTCGCCTACTTTTTGGTCATATCTTCACAGTGCTCCAAGACTACATCCATGCAGTTTGGTCATTTCCGAATCATTTTAGTCGACATACCATCTGTTTTTTGTTCGGTCTGTACCGTTTCGGCTTCCTGCCATCTTCAGTGACATATAGATCCAACATTAAAGATAGAGGGAAGCAAAATGCATCGGAAAGCCCAATACATCCAATTTGAACATATCTTCAGGGCACATCTTCACGGTGCACCAAGACTATATGCCAATAGTCCTATTAACATTTTAGTACTTACCTAGTTCTGCCGTTGGTCAGGTCGACATCTTCGGTGACACAGAGAACCAATACTAAAGACAGCGACAAGCCGAAATACATCGGTCACACCAAAACAGGGAAAATACGAAGACTAAAACGATTGGAAAGTTCAAACTGTAGTAAATAATAATGTACTAAATTTAGTTCATTTCAAATTATGCACGAAAACTGGACTGACCGGTAGGGAAAACAATTCGGGTCGATGCCAGTAACATTTATGGAAAATGTCAGTAAAAAAGGATAAATTTGGGGAGATAAACCTGTAGTTTAATTGTTTGTAATCGTTTTGAAAAACTTACTGTGGATGTTATGGTCTGTCCGGCGTGTTTCAGGTTTCTGACATCATTCTTAGCCAATTATAAATGTGTGGTGATTAGTGACCGTTAATCGATATTTATTTGGAAATCGTGAGATGCAGTCTGGTGTGATGTAGGTTTCAGAAAAACATTTTCTTTATCGTGCAACGTTTCGATCTTTATTGAGATCATCTTCAGGTCTCAAAGTGTTTGTCTTCTGTGTAATTGTGTCATTCTTGCGTGTCGTGTCGAGAGTGCCCGATAAAGAAAATGTTTTTCTGACACCTACATCACACCAGACCGTATCTCACGATTTCTAAATAAATAAAAAATGCCAATTATAAAGATGACTAGACGCAGAAATTCATCTAACATAACAAAACGGTGATATGCGCAGACCAAAATATTCGTAAACGATCAAACGTTTATAAAGTAGAATGTACTAAATTTAGTTCATTTCAAATTACACGGTCAAACTGAACAGATTGGTCGGTAAATCAAAACTGGCTGCTAGAAGAGTTTATTGATATTAAAAGTATGAAAAATAAATATAAAATAACATGGGATCTGCGGGATGTTCGGTTATTTCTGATCTTTTTTGTCTTCCTTCTCTCGTTACTTTCGTTCGTCAGTCGAGTTTCGACATCTCGTCATGTTCAGTGATACATGGATCATACGTTATAGATTAAAGGCCAGAAGCCAAAGATCAAAGTGTAGAACATAAGGCTGTATTATGTTAGCTACATTAGTTATTAGAATCATATTGCTTAGCAAAAAGGTCAATTTTTCTGAGTTGCTTGCATAAAATATTCTATTATAGGCCAAGAAGATCATGTCTTTTGTAAAAAGGCTGAATTTTAAATATTGACCCAGTTAGTCTTTACAGTTGTCTATTGTATGCGTTCTCATCCGAAACCAAGCAGAATTTTTTTTCCCTTGAAGCATTTCCGACCTATCTCGAAAGTCGATGAACGATGGATTCCCAGGCCGCAAAGGATTCGGAAGAAACGCACACAGCAGACGACTTGGAAAGAGCTGGAAATGTCAAATCACTCGCGTCACACAGCATGAAAATTTGTGTTTTAGATTCGTTACTACACGTGAAAGCCGAGCACAGGCTGAAGGAGCTGGACGAAGACGACGACATGTCCGACGAGGGCAAGGTGGGCAACGACATGATACCGACACACCACATGCTCGGTCCACCTTCTCACCACATGATGCTCAAAGACGAAATGTCCAAGGACTGCGGGGTTCCCGTCCCGGCGACCAAGCCGAAGATCTGGTCCCTGGCGGACACCGCCGCCTGCAAGACACCTCCGCCTTCGGTGCAGGCCACCTGGGGGCCGCCGTCCTACAGGCCGCCTCCGGGCAGCGGGTACGGCTACTTCGGAGGCTACCCGGACGTACAGACGGACACACCGCCGCAGACTCCGCCGAACATGAAACTCCCTTCCTACCAAGGGCCGCCCCAAGGGTACCAGGGACACCCGGGATACTACCCTAGGCAGGAGGCAAGTCCTCTCCAACCACCGCCACCTCACCACCAGCCCAACAACGAAGAAACTGCTTTCAAACCTTTTTACAAAAGGTAGAGTTTGCCTTGTTTTTAATTACTGTCTTTACAGAAAGTGTTCGTTTTGCAACAAGACACGTTCTTTCATTTGCAATTCATCCTTTACTGTGCTTAGTTTACATGTAAAATTACCTCCAAGGTGATCCTGTTTTGTTGTGTTAATTCAAGGGAAAACTGATGATTTTAGGAAATCTACAAAACTAAAGAATGTCATGTAAAATTTGGGTTTTCATTTTTCCAGCAGTCATCTAAATAAAAGTTCTCAGTTGTACTGAGTTGATATCATCAGTTATAAAAACATGCTGTAATTTGTTTATTTTATGAAATCCTGTGGGTTTAATGTAAATTTTCATCTAATGACAACAGAAAGAAGCCGAGAAGCGCTAGTTTTCGCTCAATCCTCGTTGGTAGAACGAACAAATTTCAAATTCCAGCCAGTTTCAAAATTGTTAATCATTAGCATGTTTGATTTCTTTCTGTGGTCTTAAGGTTGATTAACCTGCATTTTGGCGTGCCATGAATTCACCCAGTTACACTGATGATGCCGAAATGATGAAACACATGTGACAAACCAACAAGGGCAGGACTAAAATGATCGAGAACGATCAAACTACACAGAAATGTTTTACCCACTCAACCCCCGAGTGCAGAATATTCTAACCCAGCTAAAATTATTTTAATCCTGTTCAGAAAATCTCAAATGTAACTAAGCATGGATTCACTGTTAATATTACAAACTCACATTCTACATTTTCATTCAATGCTTATTAAATAAATCTGTTTTATTACCTAATTACAACATCCTGTTCAATTTCGTGATGGTATGGCGCTGGTATAAGTGAGAGACTTACTGGAATTGTCTGATGCGGCTGGAAAAGTTTTCGAACATTTGAGTGCTTTTTTTTTTATCCAAACTTTACTATTTAAAAAAATAGGGAAGCACCTAATACATTTTCATTTACCATCAGTGGATTTTATATCTTTATTTACTTAAATTCCCACCAGTGTACATATACAGTAAGGTAATCCCGACATCCAACCAACTCCTTTGCTTCTTCTTAGACGTGAATGCTCTGGATCGTATGGTCTTGATGTTGGTCATGCTTCCGACCTTTCATCATCAAGGCAAAACAAAAATATGCCTACAAATTGAAATAATTGTTTTCCTCAGACGATTTCAAAGTTCTTTGAAGGCTACATTCGGTCCCAACATTACATTACTAGGACTATAACATTATTGCAACCTTCTACTTGGACAGCAGATATGGAACATACATGTAAAAAAAGACAACAATTGAACGGAATATTCGGACCAATCAGACGCCTGTTTGAACCCAAATCCACAATGAGTATAACAAGCTAACAATACACAAGACACTAATTAGACCTATTTGGTTCGAGCTATGGGGTTCAGCAAAGCCATCATCCAAAGAATCCAAAATCCTTTCAATCACTTCAACTCTCCCTTATATGACACTAATCAAACCATCCTCAACGACACAAATACCATTCGTGACATTATCTAAACACGATTCCACAACTTCCACTCACTGCTCTCCTCCCCTGACCACTAGCTAAAGCCCTCATTTCAACCTCAAAACCTAGGCGCCAATATAGACCCGAATACACAATGCACATAGCATACTAACCATATACAAAACACTAATTAGACCTATTTGGACTTAATATTCGAGCTGTGGGGTTCAGCAAAGCCATCCATCTTCCAAAGAATCCAATACTTTCAATCAAATGTCCTTCGTCGCATCTTCAACGCTCCCTTTTATGCCACTAACAAAACCATACCCAAAGACATCTCATTCGTGACAGACATGATCCAAACACGATTCCATAACCTCCAGTCCAGGCTCTACTTCAAACATCCCCTAGCTTAAGCCCTTTCTTCCCACCCTAACAATCCTCCACGCCGCCTCTCGGCCCTCGTGACCTTCTAACACAACCCTAAACATCAACCAACAATCCGAAACACTAGTGTTCCAGCAATGGCCGGCTCCTCTCCCCCCTCCGCGCGAGTCCGCATAACTAGGACTAAACAGTAATGCCACCTTCCTTTATAAATAAAGTCCGCGAAACCTGACAAGTTTCTATGGAATTTATTTATAAAAATTGATATTGTAAAGTTGGAAATCATTTTTTTTAGTGTTTAAAATTTTTAAAAACGTACTATTTAAGCGGGTGGTGCTTGTTTGTACTGTGCATGACCCTTTATAAGAAATGTTAAAGTGGCGTAGATGGTAAGTTGTACGTTATTGCCCCCTCCTTTATGGTACATCATGAAAAAGTTTTATTACATGCTTTGTTTTTGTTTTGTCTGTTTTATTTTTTAATTTTTCACTTTTCTTTATTTTTTCCAGTTCACCACAGATGAGTGGAAGCTTTGTTTCTCCGGTGTAAAGCTAAGACGCCGAGTCAACGTACCTTCGTCTACCATTTTCACAGGTGAGCCCTTGAACCAAAAACCAGTCAAAATTCGTCGAGTCTCTAAAAAAATATTGTCTGAAAAATATCGGGATTTCTTGTCGGAACAGCCATGGCAGTCACGTCCGACGTCTTACCCATCCGAGAAATGTCAGGGATGCCTCGTTGCAAGCCGAGTAGGGCAGATCCTGTAATTTATTCTGGACCAAGACAGATTTCCGCCTGCGGGAATTTATCGCCTCCGAGCTACAGACACCTACCCGGCTCTCGGTCTATATATCAGCCAAAAAGGGAAACTCCCACTACGTATGGAAATTAACAGGCGTCCGGGAAATCGGCGCAAATTACTCAAAAGCTCCTTTTTTTAAAAAACGAAAAAAACGCGGTTTTCCCCCCTTTCGAAAACAAAACGGAAAAAGGCTTGGCGTGAAATCCCTCCTGGACGATGGTCGGACTGGATTGATTGTGCAACAACCACCGACTCAACCGTGTTCCAACTTGGTGGGGAGTACAAGATGGCCGCTGCACCTAGGGAAAAACTTGAATCAAGCCCTCCCCCTGAACACTTAGGCAATCGACCCCCACTTCAACCGCCCACTATAAGAAATTTACTCCATAAATTATGTACGACCGACTTTCTTCTTGGGGGCCGGTTACTTTTCGACGAAGAGCCACGTTAGCATATTTCATTTCTCCCTCTGGAACAGAGATCTCTTTCAACCCATCCGTTAACATCAACATGTCTTATTTATTGTTCTCTTACATACGTTGGTACGAACATTCTTATTAAAATGGCGGTAAGCTTACGATCCCGACGTCTACATAACCTGTTATTATCCTTGACTCCTCCGCAATCAAACCTTTTCTTGTTTTAGAGCATATGTTCAAAAAAGGCGTAACTTTAATTAAATCTTCACACTAATTGTTCACCAGGAACGTTTTAGTTTATTACATATTCATACAAATCCATATAAAAATAGATATACTAGGCTTGGTAGATATTTCGGCTTTTGGCCATCTTCAGAGATGTCATATCACTCAACAACCGAAAAACATGTGCATCATCCCGCAGACTTCATGAGGAAATGTTATAAGAAAAAAATTTAGCTGGCATCACATGTCATCTGCCAATTCCTTTTGTACAGGAAGGCTTAACGTCCAACTACCATCTATTGTTGCGGACGAGGGGTCCAACCATTTACAACATAATTTTCATACTATAGTCCAGTAAAAAACAACGGGCTCTGCCGGGATTCGAACCCAGAACGGCAAGCTTGGTTTATACGAGTCGGACGCCTTAACCAATCGGCCACCGTTGTCCCTATGTCCCACGGCCAAGACCGAAATTAGAATTAAAGAGTTTTCCATAAGGTCATCTCAGTCCTAATGCATGTTGTAACCTGAACTCACTTATTCTTAAATCCTTTATTATTGTCATGCTAATCACTCACTTCCATATCATTAATCTGTTGACGTCTATGAAGTATTCATTATTCCACCATCGACCCTCTCACAGTACACATTCACACTAATAAATAAAATCTCATAAAAAGAAACACAAAACTAGATATCTATTAAGTGCTAAGTAAAATGTCATGTTTAAGAGGGCCCAAATCATTTCAAATTCTCACGAACAGTTTTCATATAGTGTCGCCGTCATACGAGCTGTCTATATGGAGCCGAGGAATAAGACCTTCACTTATGTGGGACACATCGAGCTTGAATGTTGGAGACGTTCGCGGGATTTGGGCCATGTGTGCAATCTAAATAGGAAAGGGTCCAAAATGCCACCTTGAGATACACCAACTGCGATAAGTCTTAATGTTGCATTTTACCTTATCGAATGAAAAAAGCATTCGACAGCCTTTTCCAAAATTCAAAACAGGAGATTCAAGGTACCATGCTCAAGCAAAGTTCTCACTCCCAATGACATTCCTACACGCTTTTTATACGGAGCCAAGGAATGATACTAAGTAAATAGCCGGATGCGTTCGGAAACTAAGTGTCCATTAATGTGCAAAAATCTGACAAATTCAAACTATTTGATTTACCATTAATTTTATTTTCATAAGAGGATGATTTTGAGTTTTTTTGGTCTATGGACTCTATTAACCAAATTTTGGCTGTCATTCACAATGGCTTTTCTCGTTGGCTATTGTAATTGTTATTTATATAATAATTTAAAAAGTCCTTTTTAAGCCTGAACAACTTTACAACTATAAATCTAACTAGTCTAATTGTGGCTCGATGTGGAACTTAACACTCCACCATCGACTCTCCCATACTAAAAATTTACGCTAATAAATACATTACAGTTAAGTGAGATTGAACAAACTTTCTTAGTTTGCCTGATTATACGCGGGCTTTGGTCCTTGTGTCAACTGCATCCAATTCTTCAGCTGTTTTCTCTCTGTGGCCTCATTGATAAACTGTGAGATTATCTTAAGATCACTGCGTGATGAATTTGTTACTTGGTCGTTTACGAGATAAACCCATTATTGAGTGGCGTAAAGCTAAAACGAATCTGTCAGACGAAAATCTATCATCTGCAGTCCAAAATGATCAAAAATTACTTAACTAAATAATTAAATTTTTCAACCAAGCAATTTATTCAGCTAAGGGCTTTCTTAAAATACAATAAAGTTTTTTTTAATTTTTACCATTAAGGAAAAGACAAGATAAGAACTGAAATAGTCAAACTCCTCAAGGGTAGAAATATTTCGAGATCTGACTGCAGAAAAGTTGCTGATTTTTGTCTAGCCTATGTGTAAATTATAATTAAATTTATGTCGTACAATTTTTACGACTAATTTTTAGACAATTTTTCTCTATAAAATAATTATATAAATTTCCAACCCAGAACCTTCAACGTGACAAAATTAGGACCGGACTCGTTTAACTCGGGCACTGCAGACCCCTGAACAGTGTTTCAATTTTTTAAAAATTCTTTTAGTTTTCTTTGTGAATAATAGATAATAAAATTGTTTGTTTTTATATACTGACGAAAATTTTGTCCAATGAAATGCGACAAAACGCTGATTAATTCGACTTGAGAGTCTCTGGTTAACTGATAAAATATCGATTTTAAAATATTTGTCGTCTCAATTAATCGCAATTAAATTTTTCACTATTTTTCATTTTTTTAATACATTTTATATTGTCGGGAATTTAGTGGGTTTGATATACCATCACAAAGAGAAAAACGATCATTATTGAGTAATTTTTAAATACGAAGCATAAATACCAAAACGACTCATTATTCTGTCAAATATTTATAAAGATTTCTGATATTCGCCATCCATGGTTTGAAAAGCAAATCTACACTAGGATGAATTAAAAAAATTGTGCTGTCCTAGGAGAACATTACAAAAAAAAAAAAAAAAAGGCGAAAAGTTATTCACATTTAACTGAGAAAAAGTATATTAGAAATTCCATTATATTTAGTGGTCTGATTGACCAAATTACTTCTCTCAATTAATTAATATTTTATGTAAGGTTTTGGTTGTGATGAAAAAGTTAGTGTTACGAGCGGGATTCGAACCCACGACCTTCGGCTTGTCACGATAGCTCAGGTGATTAGGACAGCTATGTTGATCTTATAAAGCCGAAGGTCGTGAGTTCGAAACCCACTCGTAATGCTAACTTTTTCATTTTAACCAAAACCGTATATAAAAAGATATATTGGTAATACTGTATTTCAATAAAAATAAATATAAAAATAGCGTGATAGACAATGAAATTGTAGGGTGAGGTTCAAAATGATAAAAATCGCTTTTATTTTGAAAAGGAAATGATAACGTGTGCTGTGGTAATTAACGCAATTAATTCTTTTTATTAGACCTTTTTTTGCAGTTATTATTTCTAATGACTTTTCATATTATTTCTTGGTCTGATTGAAACGCTTATGAAGTACTAATCACAAAACTCTAAAGTTTCTATTTTTCCACTTTTTCAACTGGCCAATTGGGTTATACAATTTTCCAATATGGACTGGGATAACTTAACTAAATTATGAAATGGTTAATTAAATAAATTATTGTATATTAGGTAATTTCCGGTCATTTTGATATGCCTACTCTTGCTGTACTGATCAGTCAGACATGTTTGGGCTTCTCGCCATCTTCAGTGTTCGAACTGGGCAGTTAATAAATAAATAATATCTAAACGACAAAACTAGAAATAATACATAAAACCTCATCGTTGAATAAAGCAAGAATGAATCACCATCATCATATAATATGAGCGTTCATCAGTAGTTATCACTTGTACTTAGTACGAGGTTTATTAAGTTAAGATTTATTGTGTTCCTAGTTACTTTTTAGGGTGGAAACCATGTTTTAGTGCTTCCGATTTGGCAGTTTCAAGTTTTGACCGTAGCGAAATCTGATCAGTTTTAAAAATACTTCTGCTTGTTCACCTTCATCGGAAATATCAGATGATGGACCGATGATAGACGAAACCGACTCCCGTCTTCAATTTGTACCTTGTTCAGATACCGATCTCAGTCTTGGTTAATCGGATTTTAAAACGGCGCGGGGGAACGATATAGATTACGGATTTATCGCTCTCCCCGGTTGAAATGTGACGTGTAGACCCATTGAGAAAGGTGGGATGCCTCTCCGGCCGAGATAGCATCACATTTTACCGATGTTTATATATAGGAGTGGTCCTATCCCATTCAGGTTTCTTTGTCTACCCCGGTCATTAGTCGTAGAGCGGCTTATCTAACGACACATCCTTTTAGACTGATTCAGGCACCTTTCTTTCAGGAGTGGTTCCGTTAAATGTAGACTTTTTCGATGTGTTTTTTCTTCTCCCTCGGACCTTTTTCTTGTCTTTCGACAGCCTGATCGTAGTTTCTAGACCAAAAGCATAGCATGAAAAACGTCAAGAGATAAGCCTACCTACATTTATAAAGACTTTCAATCTACAGATAAATTTCATACTTGGCGTGGGAAGAGGGTACAAATAATTTTCAATTTCTCAAAGTACCTAAGTAGATTATTTTATAGTGGATCTCTTCGGATTGTAGTTGAAAATGGTACAATAATTTGAGTGAAAATGGCTTCAGGAACTGAACAAAATTTTCTTTTATTTGTACGAATATAAAGCTTCCTTGTAAAATTTGCTCAAACAGTACAAGAATTTTACAATAGAAAGAAAACAATTGTTAATATCAAAAATACCTTAGACGTCTTTCCCAAAAGTAGCTGAAATTGATATGGAGTACTTTCGAGTAAATGTTACAGAAAGAACCAAACAAGTTGTCTAAAGTTGGTTCTTTCTTTCCTCCTGAAATATCATCATCAGATAAATCGATGATTTCTTTCGGTTTTAACGTCTTTTTGTCCATTCTCGGGTTGTTGGATGGTTGAAGGATAACAGCTGTTTAACCTCTCTTCTGTCATAACTATCTACTTGCCCTGAAGTTCATCAATGGAAGTTTAATTCAATTGTACATGACTGCCAAATAAAAATTCCTCCATTGAAATCATCAATTGTAACAAAACAAACATCATTTGATCATCAGATTTCCTTATTTCACGGTGGATAAACATGCGGTTTGGTCTCGATTATCCTGGTGTGCCTGTTCTCCTTGTTTTTTGTCAATCGCTTTATATAACAAAATGTCAAACTTAATTTTCAAGACCAAATAATCCAGGATTGGCAATCCAGAATGGGAACTACCAAACTTAAAATATTCTTTTGATTCTTGTCTATTTGGATGGTTGCCGAGGGTAAAAGCTGTTTAACATCGGAGCTTTTGCTGCAGGCCAGTACCATAAACCGTAAAGGTCCGATGTCAATCAATAGGTCATCCAATAACTGGGATTACTATCAAGTTTCCTAAGAAACAAAATATTTTGTGATTTCTTCTTGAGATGATGAACCTGCAGCATGGTCGTTCATCTTAGTCCATGGTGGCTAGCTTAGTACCTAATTCGATCCATGAAAATGAAATGAGAAAAGTAGTCTTACAGATCAAACACGCAAGTAGTAGAAAACGATAACAGAAAAGACCAAATGTTTTAGATGGCCCAAATTCGAGCTAGAATGAGTTTGACCTGGAGGTTCGTCAGTGCTTGTAAGCTACAGCTGGTTCTGTTGAATAGTAGCTTACAACAGGGCATATTAAAAAAAAAAAATCAGATCTTAACATTTGTTGTGATTGCTTCCAGAGATCTAAGTGTTCTAATCTGCAGTTTGTTAGTTTTTGATTATCCTGGTCCGTATGTCCTCGCTGGTTTAGTCTATGGCACAATACAGAATGAAAAGCTTGATTTTGTCAGAATTTACCCAAACCGAGCAATCTTGTTAAATAACGACCAAATTAAAGGGTAAAACTGTTTGACCTCTGGGTCCGTCCGTGTCTTTACTAACAGGCCATCGCCGTTCATCAACAGCGGAAGCTCAAACAAAGTCTTTTTTTTATCGAATATCATCCACTGTCTAGTCCCATAACAAGCAATCTAAGATTGATTCTTGAAGTCTAAGAGGTCGTTCACGATCATCCTGGTGGTCCGCCCGTCCTCGCTAGTTTAGTATCATCAGTGCATTTAACCATATAATGCTTGTCTGGGACTGGTTAACCAGACTGGCAATTGCCAAATTACAAACACCTTATTATCACAGTATCCTGTTCGACTTCTGGTCCGACAGTGTCTCGAGCCGTCGTTCATCATCAGTGAAAGTTTAAACAAGTGACGACAAAAGCTGGTAATTTTGGTCGGACATCAAACAGTAATTCATCCGCTGACTTGGACTATTAGGTGTTATGACGAAAATATTTTTTCGGATTTCTTCTTGAAGACTCAGAGGCCTTTCACGATCATCCTGGCCCGACTTTCCTCGCTGGCTTAGTACATGCTTCTATGTAATGACCAAATTACAAACAGCTTACTAAACTTTCCTGTTTGACCTCTGGGTCCATCGGAGTTTTTAGTTACAGGCCATCGCCGTTTATCATCAGTGAAAGATTAAACAATTGTCAATAATAGGTCGGATATCAAAAAATAGATCCTACAGTAACTCTGAAATAAATGAAGTCTCATAATAAAATTCACTAATTTCGTGGTCCTCTTGACCAATTGATATATTAAAATTAATTAAGGTTTTTAGTCGAGATAAAAAAAGTCAATGGCACGAGCGGGATTCGAACCCACGATCTTCGGCTTGATACGCCGCTGCTCTACCACTTGAGCTATCGTGACCTCGATCCACTCGGACACCAACTTCTCATCTCAACCGCACCTTTTGAATTTTCCCTCCTTTTTGCCATTTTTCAAATGTCGTGTAATCGGATTGGATTCTCGACGACCAATGAAATGGCCACGGAGAGCTTTAGTGAAGTATACTTCGTTTTTTTAATCATTAAATTCACGAATTTCGTGTCTGCTAATATAATATAATATTAATATAATATAATAATAATAATATATAATATAATAACTTTAATATAATATTAATATATTATAATTGACTTTTTTATCTCGACTAAAAACCTTAATTACTCATAATAAAATCATTTTCTGAGAATTTGTGCTTTGGCCGTTTCCTATCATCCTAGTCCGCGCATCCTCGCTGGTTTTTATTACCCGTACGTAAAGAAATGCCTAAACTCGTCTTAGAGACTAAGGAAGAAAGTCAGTCCAGAATAATTGAAAACGATCAAACTACAGACAGCATTTTATCAAGTTTTCCTTGAACCTTTATTAATTATTAATCATAACTTTTAATAAAACAATTCGCTAATTACATGTTTTTTATAAGTTTGTCTTGTGTTACAGGGAAGGTGTCAAAGTGAATCTCCGAGGACAGAGTGTAACGTGAAGACGATTGTTGTATATTGTAAATTTTTCCAAGTGTTCTAAAGTATACGATCCCCATAAATGGACAATTTGATTGGGGCCACTGGATTTGTGTTTTCTCTTGTATATATTTAAATGAAAGAATAAACATAATAGTTGTACTACTCTTTCTTAGATTAAAAGAAAAAAGATATACTTTGACATATACATTTTAATTGTTTATGGTTGTGCTAATTTTGTTAATTGTTGAAAGAGAAAAAAATTAATGAGAAAAAGATTAAAAAAATATCGTTTTTATTATTTATTGTGTTTATCGTGTAATGAACATATTTATATAAATACAAAATATAATTGAATTTAATTATATTATATAGGACCTAAAAGGCTAGGGCCTGAGGTCGAATTGTTTTTAACAACAAACAAATGTAAATAGTATTTTTTAGGGCAATGTGCAAAACAAGTCAAAATTTACCAGTGACGCCACAAGGCTCTTTTATTTCTGTTTATACATTGTTTCAAACTTTCAATCAATTAATTCCTTGCTAGTAATCAGATAATTGATAATAATGTACTTAAAATGGGAAAGAAAAGTGATCCTGTGAAGAGAAAAAACTCCTTTTGTGTAAATGGTACAGATTTTTGTGTTAGAGTTTAACTGTGTAAGAAAGATGAAACTATGTATAGAACGAGTACCTCCTCTCTCTCTCTCTCTATCTCTCTCTCTTTCTCTCTCCACTAGATTATAGATATACACGGAATTTTCTTTAGCGAAATAGTGTAATTTGTCAGAGGCACATAGAATAAATAGAGAATCAAGGTCACTGTCTCTATGTTCTTATAATTCTCACATCATAGGTAATTTATCTTAATCTGTTCTGTATTGTATTAAAGTCAACTAATTTCTACTTTTTTTTAAAGTTCTCCCAGCTTGAATATTATAAAAAGAAAGCTTTCTATTATCCTTCTATGAAATGTTAATAAAATATTTTTGTTTAATATTATTTTTTTGGAGGTTTATTATTTTCTCTTATTGACAAATTGTATGAAGAAAGATATTTGTACGTTATCTATTTTACTAATCCTTAATTTCCTCTTTATCCTTTGCGAGAATGTCCGAAGTTATTATTTTTAATATCTTGTATTTATCTCAAAAATGGAGGACAAGACTGAACGAAGAAAAATGCATTCAGTGCACTTTTACGCTGAAAAATCAGTCTTGCCCTCCATTGTACGTCGACAGCAAAGAGATATCAGTTTCCACTCAGGTCACATACCTGGGACTATATCTCGACAGCAGACTGACGTCCCGACACAAGACATAAAAAGCAGCAACTTAATACAAGACTTGGACTACTACGGAGACTTCCAAGACCGAAATCGCCTTGACAATTAAGGCAGACACTGTACAAGACTATACTTAAACCAATATGGACAGGCGGAGTGGAACTGTCGGGTACAGCCAAGGCTTCCAATATCCAATCGAAAGTCCTTAGACAAATTGTCAAAGCATCTTCACTAGACTCACTGCCCACAAAGACCTCCACATTCCTTTTGTCAACGAACAGATCCGGTCCAGGTTACAAACCTTGCACACCAACCTTGGACCATCCTAACTATACTGCTCGAGCCCTCTCAACTCATTCCCATCCTGACAACCCACCACGTCGCGTCAGCCGACGATGGCCTCGGGACTTCATGACCCGCAATCATACACACTGAGTGCCAGCAATGACTGACTCCTCAAAGCAACATGTTCTACCGGTGCAGTGCTGGCATTAGTGCTAGTGTCGTGCTGTGTGATATATTAATCTTGTGTACATACAATAAATTAAGGTTTTTAGTTGAGATGAAAAAAAGTTAATGGCACGAGAGGGATTCGAACCCACGACCTTCGGCTTGATACGCCGCTGCTCTACCACTTGAGCTATCGTGACCTCGATCCACTCGGACATCAACTCAACTTTTTTTCATCTCAAGTAAAAACCTTAATTTATTGTAAAGTATTAATTGGTCAAGCGGTTCACGAAATTAGTGAACTTGTGTACATATTTGTATAGTATACTATCGTGTATAGGTAACCAATAAATTGAAAAAAAAGTATTTATCTCAGGCAATTGTTCATTTTAAAAACAAGTGTAACAAAGTCCCAGATCTTTACATTTTATTATACAATGCCTGCGAATAAACATAAACAAAATAGACAATTCACATTCCTGGAAAAATAAATTGTTGATTCTTCGATATTATTCGACGCTGAAGTTAGGCTCCACTGTCAAAAAATATGGCATTTCAGCCCAACAGAACCTGGACTAAACCTGGACCCATTCTTAAATAAATTCTGTCCTACTTACGTTCTATTCACTTAATTAGGGTGGTTAAGTACTCGATATTCCTCTATCAGACCAAGCCTAATAGAGGGTCGATGGGTACTCAATATTCCGCCATCGGTCCGCGCTACTTATTCACTTAAATAAATACTTCACTCAGTATACAACAAAGAAACGCAAAACGAGTTATCTATCAAGTATGATATAAATCAAATATCGTACCCGTATAATACCCGGTTTCCCACAAAAACGGAAACTGGGTGCCTCATCATTGTTAGAAGAATTTGTATAGCGAATATTGTAGGACGTCATCGGAATTTGTGTCTGTTTAACAGTTATAGTTCTTTGGTTAGTTTGTGTGATTTTATAGATTTTTGGTTAGATTGTTCCGATTTTATAGCTTTTTAATTAGTCGTACTTTTAAAGAATGTGTGATGATAGTGACAGTTAATCGATAATTATTCAGAAATCGTGAGATGCGGTCTGGTGTGATGTAGGTTTCAGAAAAACATTTTCCTTATCGGGCACTCTCGACACGGCACGCAAGAATGACACAATTACACAGAAGACAAACACTTTGAGCCCTGAAGATGATCTCAATAAAGATCGAAACGTTGGCACGATAAAGAAAATGTTTTTCTGAAACCTAC